>NC_030384.2:2493106-2540929 GCF_001625215.2 Daucus carota subsp. sativus | reverse complement strand
TTGCTAGATATGTCGTGTCCCTCTCTTGGCCAACTTCATCCACCAAGACGACTTTAACATTTTCACTCGGCATGCACAAATTACCAAAGTCGGCTGGTAATATTTATATTCTAAATAAATACAAAAGAAATTTTTTAATTTAATAATGGCGACTTTGTCTACAAAACTAATAAACAAATACTTTTAAGGGGAGAGTATGAGATGCATACCAACCAAAAACTTGTTGGAAACATTGGAGTGAACTATTGGTTTTGAAAATTTAGGATATTGAACGGGTATGCTTTGAAGCACTTTTTTCTGCAGATCTATAACTTTCTTCGAATCCTCGTCTTCATAAAGCCATTAATAAGAGTTCGCTTCTAGCTCGAGCTAAATTTTGTCAAAACAAGATAAGTTGATAGAACTACTGAATCATTATTGAAGACTATTAGCTTAATTGCTTTTAGAATATTACAAATAAGGGGCAATAATTACAATAGAATATTTTTACCTCACTTCTCCTTGAACAACTTAATTGCCCTGCTATTGAACACAAGACACTTTACTATTTAGTTTAGTTTAATCAAATAACAAATTATGTATGAATGGACTGCAGTTTTCGGCCAATGTTCACTATCAATTCCTAATGGCACTTCATCAAATTATACTGTCATTATAATTTTACATTTTTTGAAATAAGAATATATATTATTAAATAAGTTATTGAGAGGAACAAAATTGAACTTTCTACCAGTATAAGGACCATTGTGTGGAACGACCGACTTACCAGCCTTGATCGTTAGCCGTTTGCTATAGAAGCGAGCGAGCTCCTGGAGAAGAAAATCATATATCACTTATGGAGAGTCTATCAATTGTCATGAGTACCAATTTGGCACAAATAATAGTCATATAAATAGTTTTTGTAAAGTAATATGACGTTTAGCTGTCATGAATTGATAAATAAGAAACAGAATGATATTCTCTCTCTCTCTCTCTCCCTCTCTCTCTCTTATTTTCTAGTAAAAACAAGGAGAAGTGAGGTAAAAATATTGTTAATCAACATAGAAGTGAGGTAAAAATATTGTATTGTAATCATTGCCCCTTATTTGTATATTTTCAGAGCAATTAAGTTAATAGTCTATAATAATGGTGCATAGTTGTGTCAACTTATCTTGTTTTTGACAACTTTAGCTCGAGCGGGAGGAAGACTCTTATTGATAGCCTATATGAAGACGAGGATTCTAAGAAATCTGTTATAGATCGGGCAGAAAAAGTGCTTCAAAGCATACCAGTTCAATATCCTAGATTTTCAAAACCGATGGTTCAATCCAATATTTCCAACAGTTTTTGGTTGGTATGCATCTCATACTCTCCTAGTACAACTATTTGCTTATTGGTTTTGTAGACAAAGTCATTATTATTGAATTAAAAAATTTCTTTTGTATTTATATCGAATATAGATATCATTAGTCGACTTCTGTAATTTGTACATGCCAAGTGAAGATGCTAAAGCTGTCTTGGTTGATGAAGCTGGCCAAGAGAGAGACACAACATATCTAGCAAAACACCATGGTCTGAGTGCTCGTTGGAAAAGGTTTGCAAGGGAGCATGAGCTTGTGAGAGGAGATATATTGGTATTTCATATGATCACACATTACATATTCAAGGTATTGTTTTTCTCATTTAGATACTTTGTTTGTACACGTTGAAGTACCACCCTTAATATAATTCGATCGTGCATTTACTCATGCTTAACGGTTGACATATGTAAGGGTGGAACAAAGTATCTAAATGAGAAAAAAAATATCTTGAATATGTATGGTGCGGTCATATCAAAGACCAATACATCTCTTTTCACAAGCTCATGCTCTCTCGCAAACCTTTTCCAACCAGCACTCGGACCATGGTGTTTTGCTAGATATGTCGTGTCCCTCTCTTGGCCAACTTCATCCACCAAGACGACTTTAACATTTTCACTCGGCATGCATAAATTACCAAAGTCGGCTGGTAATATTTATATTCGAAATAAATACAAAAGAAATTTTTTAATTTAATTATGGCGACTTTGTCTACAAAACTAATAAACAAATACTTTTAAGGGGAGAGTATGAGATGCATACCAACCAAAAACTGTTGGAAACATTGGAGTGAACTATTGGTTTTGAAAATTTAGGATATTGAACGGGTATGCTTTGAACCACTTTTTCTGCCCGATCTATAACTTTCTTCGAATCCTCATCTTCATAAAGCCATTAATAAGAGTTCGCTTCTAGCTCGAGCTAAATTTGTCAAAAACAAGATAAGTTGATAGAACTCTGAATCATTATTGAAGACTATTAGCTTAATTGCTTTTAGAATATTAACAATAAGGGGCAATAATTACAATAGAATATTTTTACCTCACTTCTCCTTGAACAACTTAATTTCCCTGCTATTGAACACAAGACAACTTTACTATTTAGTTTAGTTTAATCAAATAACAAAATTATGTATGAATGGACTGCAGTTTTCGGCAAAATGTTCACCATCAAATTCCTAATGGCACTTCATCAAATTATACTGTCATTATAATTTTACATTAATTTTGAAATAAGAATATATATTATTAAATAAGTTATTGAGAGGAACAAAATTGAACTTTCTACGAGTATAAGGACCATTGTGTGGAACGACCGACTTACCAGCCTTGATCGTTAGCCGTTGCTATAGAAGCGAGCGAGCTCCTGGAGAAGAAAATCAATATATCACTTATGGAGAGTCTTATCAATTGTCATGAGTACCAATTTGGCACAAAATAATAGTCATATAAATAGTTTTGTAAAGTAATATGACGTTTAGCGGTCATGAATTGATAAATAAGAAACAGAATGATATTCTCTCTCTCTCTCTCTCCCTCTCTCTCTCTTATTTTTCTAGTAAATCAAGGAGAAGTGAGGTAAAAATATTGTTAATCAAATAGAAGTGAGGTAAAAATATTGTATTGTAATCATTGCCCCTTATTTGTAATATTTTCAGAGCAATTAAGTTAATAGTCTATAATAATGGTGCATAGTTGTGTCAACTTATCTTGTTTTTGACAACTTTAGCTCGAGCGGGAGGAAGACTCTTATTGATAGCCTATATGAAGACGAGGATTCTAAGAAATCTGTTATAGATCGGGCAGAAAAAGTGCTTCAAAGCATACCAGTTCAATATCCTAAATTTTCAAAACCGATGGTTCAATCCAATATTTCCAACAGTTTTTGGTTGGTATGCATCTCATACTCTCCTAGTACAACTATTTGCTTATTGGTTTTGTAGACAAAGTCATTATTATTGAATTAAAAAATTTCTTTTGTATTTATATCGAATATAGATATCATTAGTCGACTTCTGTAATTTGTACATGCCAAGTGAAGATGCTAAAGCTGTCTTGGTTGATGAAGCTGGCCAAGAGAGAGACACAACATATCTAGCAAAACACCATGGTCTGAGTGCTCGTTGGAAAAGGTTTGCAAGGGAGCATGAGCTTGTGAGAGGAGATATATTGGTATTTCATATGATCACACATTACATATTCAAGGTATTGTTTTTCTCATTTAGATACTTTGTTTGTACACGTTGAAGTACCACCCTTAATATAATTCGATCGTGCATTTACTCATGCTTAACGGTTGACATATGTAAGGGTGGAACAAAGTATCTAAATGAGAAAAAAAATATCTTGAATATGTATGGTGCGGTCATATGAAAGACCAATACATCTCTTTTCACAAGCTCATGCTCCGTCGCAAACCTTTTCCAACCAGCACTCAGACCATGGTGTTTTGCTAGATATGTCGTGTCCCTCTCTTGGCCAACTTCATCCACCAAGACGACTTTAACATTTTCACTCGGCATGCACAAATTACCAAAGTCGGCTGGTAATATTTATATTCGAAATAAATACAAAAGAAATTTTTTAATTTAATTATGGCGACTTTGTCTACGAAACTAATAAACAGATACTTTTAAGGGGAGAGTATGAGATGCATACCAACCAAAAACTGTTGGAAACATTGGAGTGAACTATTGGTTTTGAAAATTTAGGATATTGAACGGGTATGCTTTGAACCACTTTTTCTGCCAGATCTATAACTTTCTTCGAATCCTCGTCTTCATAAAGCCATTAATAAGAGTTCGCTTCTAGCTCGAGCTAAATTTGTCAAAAACAAGATAAGTTGATAGAACTCTGAATCATTATTGAAGACTATTAGCTTAATTGCTTTTAGAATATTACAAATAAGGGCAATAATTACAATAGAATATTTTTACCTCACTTCTCCTTGAACAACTTAATTTCCCTGCTATTGAACACAAGACAACTTTACTATTTAGTTTAGTTTAATCAAATAACAAAATTATGTATGAATGGACTGCAGTTTTCGGCAAAATGTTCACCATCAAATTCCTAACGGCACTTCATCAAATTATACTGTCATTATAATTTTACATTAATTTTGAAATAAGAATATATATTATTAAATAAGTTATTGAGAGGAACAAAATTGAACTTTCTACGAGTATAAGGACCATTGTGTGGAACGACCGACTTACCAGCCTTGATCGTTAGCCGTTGCTATAGAAGCGAGCGAGCTCCTGGAGAAGAAAATCAATATATCACTTATGGAGAGTCTTATCAATTGTCATGAGTACCAATTTGGCACAAAATAATAGTCATATAAATAGTTTTGTAAAGTAATATGACGTTTAGCGGTCATGAATTGATAAATAAGAAACAGAATGATATTCTCTCTCTCTCTCTCTCTCCCTCTCTCTCTCTCTTATTTTTCTAGTAAATCAAGGAGAAGTGAGGTAAAAATATTGTTAATCAAATAGAAGTGAGGTAAAAATATTGTATTGTAATCATTGCCCCTTATTTGTAATATTTTCAGAGCAATTAAGTTAATAGTCTATAATAATGGTGCATAGTTGTGTCAACTTATCTTGTTTTTGACAACTTTAGCTCGAGCGGGAGGAAGACTCTTATTGATAGCCTATATGAAGACGAGGATTCTAAGAAATCTGTTATAGATGGGGCAGAAAAAGTGCTTCAAAGCATACCAGTTCAATATCCTAAATTTTCAAAACCGATGGTTCAATCCAATATTTCCAACAGTTTTTGGTTGGTATGCATCTCATACTCTCCTAGTACAACTATTTGCTTATTGGTTTTGTAGACAAAGTCATTATTATTGAATTAAAAAATTTCTTTTGTATTTATATCGAATATAGATATCATTAGTCGACTTCTGTAATTTGTACATGCCAAGTGAAGATGCTAAAGTTGTCTTGGTTGATGAAGCTGGCCAAGAGAGAGACACAACATATCTAGCAAAACACCATGGTCTGAGTGCTCGTTGGAAAAGGTTTGCAAGGGAGCATGAGCTTGTGAGAGGAGATATATTGGTATTTCATATGATCACACATTACATATTCAAGGTATTGTTTTTCTCATTTAGATACTTTGTTTGTACACGTTGAAGTACCACCCTTAATATAATTCGATTGTGCATTTACTCATGCTTAACGGTTGACATATGTAAGGGTGGAACAAAGTATCTAAATAGAAAAAAAATATCTTGAATATGTATGGTGCGGTCATATGAAAGACCAATACATCTCTTTTCACAAGCTCATGCTCCGTCGCAAACCTTTTCCAACCAGCACTCAGACCATGGTGTTTTGCTAGATATGTCGTGTCCCTCTCTTGGCCAACTTCATCCACCAAGACGACTTTAACATTTTCACTCGGCATGCACAAATTACCAAAGTCGGCTGGTAATATTTATATTCGAAATAAATACAAAAGAATTTTTTTAATTTAATTATGGCGACTTTGTCTACAAAACTAATAAACAGATACTTTTAAGGGGAGAGTATGAGATGCATACCAACAAAAAACTGTTGGAAACATTGGAGTGAACTATTGGTTTTGAAAATTTAGGATATTGAATGGGTATGCTTTGAACCACTTTTTCTGCCCGATCTATAACTTTCTTCGAATCCTCGTCTTCATAAAGCCATTAATAAGAGTTCGCTTCTAGCTCGAGCTAAATTTGTCAAAAACAAGTTAAGTTGATAGAACTCTGAATCATTATTGAAGACTATTAGCTTAATTGCTCTTAGAATATTACAAATAAGGGGCAATAATTACAATAGAATATTTTTACCTCACTTCTCCTTGAACAACTTAATTTCCCTGCTAGTGAACACAAGACAACTTTACTATTTAGTTTAGTTTAATCAAATAACAAAATTATGTATGAATGGACTGCAGTTTTCGGCAAAATGTTCACCATCAAATTCCTAATGGCACTTCATCAAATTATACTGTCATTATAATTTTACATTAATTTTGAAATAAGAATATATATTATTAAATAAGTTATTGAGAGGAACAAAATTGAACTTTCTACCAGTATAAGGACCATTGTGTGGAACGACCGACTTACCAGCCTTGATCGTTAGCCGTTGCTATAGAAGCGAGCGAGCTCCTGGAGAAGAAAATCAATATATCACTTATGGAGAGTCTTATCAATTGTCATGAGTACCAATTTGGCACAAAATAATAGTCATATAAATAGTTTTGTAAAGTAATATGACATTTAGCGGTCATGAATTGATAAATAAGAAACAGAATGATATTCTCTCTCTCTCTCTCTCCCTCTATCTCTCTCTTATTTTTCTAGTAAATCAAGGAGAAGTGAGGTAAAAATATTGTTAATCAAATAGAAGGGAGGTAAAAATATTGTATTGTAATCATTGCCCCTTATTTGTAATATTTTCAGAGCAATTAAGTTAATAGTCTATAATAATGGTGCATAGTTGTGTTAACTTATCTTGTTTTTGACAACTTTAGCTCGAGCGGGAGGAAGACGCTTATTGATAGCCTATATGAAGACGAGGATTCTAAGAAATCTGTTATAGATCGGGCAGAAAAAGTGCTTCAAAGCATACCAGTTCAATATCCTAAATTTTCAAAACCGATGGTTCAATCCAATATTTCCAACAGTTTTTGGTTGGTATGCATCTCATACTCTCCTAGTACAACTATTTGCTTATTGCATTTGTAGACAAAGTCATTATTATTGAATTAAAAAATTTCTTTTGTATTTATATCGAATATAGATATCATTAGTTGACTTCTGTAATTTGTACATGCCAAGTGAAGATGCTAAAGTTGTCTTGGTTCATGAAGCTGGCCAAGAGAGAGACACAACATATCTAGCAAAACACCATGGTCTGAGTGCTGGTTGGAAAAGGTTTGCAAGGGAGCATGAGCTTGTGAGAGGAGATATATTGGTATTTCATATGATCACACATTACATATTCAAGGTATTGTTTTTCTCATTTAGATACTTTGTTTGTACACGTTGAAGTACCACCCTTAATATAATTCGATCGTGCATTTACTCATGCTTAACGGTTGACATATGTAAGGGTGGAACAAAGTATCTAAATAGAAAAAAAATATGTTGAATATGTATGGTGCGGTCATATGAAAGACCAATACATCTCTTTTCACAAGCTCATGCTCCGTCGCAAACCTTTTCCAACCAGCACTCAGACCATGGTGTTTTGCTAGATATGTCGTGTCCCTCTCTTGGCCAACTTCATCCAGCAAGACGACTTTAACATTTTCACTCGGCATGCACAAATTACCAAAGTCGGCTGGTAATATTTATATTCGAAATAAATACAAAAGAATTTTTTTAATTTAATTATGGCGACTTTGTCTACAAAACTAATAAACAGATACTTTTAAGGGGAGAGTATGAGATGCATACCAACCAAAAACTGTTGGAAACATTGGAGTGAACTATTGGTTTTGAAAATTTAGGATATTGAATGGGTATGCTTTGAACCACTTTTTCTGCCCGATCTATAACTTTCTTCGAATCCTCGTCTTCATAAAGCCATTAATAAGAGTTCGCTTCTAGCTCGAGCTAAATTTGTCAAAAACAAGATAAGTTGATAGAACTCTGAATCATTATTGAAGACTATTAGCTTAATTGCTCTTTGAATATTACAAATAAGGGGCAATAATTACAATAGAATATTTTTACCTCACTTCTCCTTGAACAACTTAATTTCCCTGCTAGTGAACACAAGACAACTTTACTATTTAGTTTAGTTTAATCAAATAACAAAATTATGTATGAATGGACTGCGGTTTTCGGCAAAATGTTCACCATCAAATTCCTAATGGCACTTCATCAAATTATACTGTCATTATAATTTTACATTAATTTTGAAATAAGAATATATATTATTAAATAAGTTATTGAGAGGAACAAAATTGAACTTTCTACCAGTATAAGGACCATTGTGTGGAACGACCGACTTACCAGCCTTGATCGTTAGCCGTTGCTATAGAAGCGAGCGAGCTCCTGGAGAAGAAAATCAATATATCACTTATGGAGAGTCTTATCAATTGTCATGAGTACCAATTTGGCACAAAATAATAGTCATATAAATAGTTTTGTAAAGTAATATGACATTTAGCGGTCATGAATTGATAAATAAGAAACAGAATGATATTCTCTCTCTCTCCCTCTCTCTCTCTTATTTTTCTAGTAAATCAAGGAGAAGTGAGGTAAAAATATTGTTAATCAAATAGAAGTGAGGTAAAAATATTGTATTGTAATCATTGCCCCTTATTTGTAATATTTTCAGAGCAATTAAGTTAATAGTCTATAATAATGGTGCATAGTTGTGTCAACTTATCAATTTTTTGACAACTTTATTAGCTCGAGCGGGAGGAAGACTCTTATTGATAGCCTATATGAAGACGAGGATTCTAAGAAATCTGTTATAGATCGGGCAGAAAAAGTGCTTCAAAGCATACCAGTTCAATATCCTAAATTTTCAAAACCGATGGTTCAATCCAATATTTCCAACAGTTTTTGGTTGGTATGCATCTCATACTCTCCTAGTACAACTATTTGCTTATTGGTTTTGTAGACAAAGTCATTATTATTGAATTAAAAATTTTCTTTTGTATTCATATTGAATATAGATATCATTAGTCGACTTCTGTAATTTGTACATGCCAAGTGAAGATGCTAAAGCTGTCTTGGTTGATGAAGCTGGCCAAGAGAGAGACACAACATATCTAGCAAAACACCATGGTCTGAGTGCTCGTTGGAAAAGGTTTGCAAGGGAGCATGAGCTTGTGAGAGGAGATATATTGGTATTTCATATGATCACACATTACATATTCAAGGTATTGTTTTTCTCATTTAGATACTTTGTTTGTACACGTTGAAGTACCACCCTTAATATAATTCGATCGTGCATTTACTCATGCTTAACGGTTGACATATGTAAGGGTGGAACAAAGTATCTAAATGAGAAAAAAAATATCTTGAATATGTATGGTGCGGTCATATGAAAGACCAATACATCTCTTTTCACAAGCTCATGCTCCGGCGCAAACCTTTTCCAACCAGCACTCAGACCATGGTGTTTTGCTAGATATGTCGTGTCCCTCTCTTGGCCAACTTCATCCATCAAGACGACTTTAACATTTTCACTCGGCATGCACAAATTACCAAAGTCGGCTGGTAATATTTATATTCGAAATAAATACAAAAGAAATTTTTTAATTTAACTATGGCGACTTTGTCTACAAAACTAATAAACAAATACTTTTAAGGGGAGAGTATGAGATGCATACCAACCAAAAACTGTTGGAAACATTGGAGTGAACTATTGGTTTTGAAAATTTAGGATATTGAACGGGTATGCTTTGAACCACTTTTTCTGCCCGATCTATAACTTTCTTCGAATCCTCGTCTTCATAAAGCCATTAATAAGAGTTCGCTTCTAGCTCGACCTAAATTTGTCAAAAACAATATAAGTTGATAGAACTCTAAATCATTATTGAAGACTATTAGCTTAATTGCTATTAGAATATTACAAATAAGGGGCAATAATTACAATAGAATATTTTTACCTCACTTCTCCTTGAACAACTTAATTTCCCTGCTAGTGAACACAAGACAACTTTACTATTTAGTTTAGTTTAATCAAATAACAAAATTATGTATGAATGGACTGTAGTTTTCGGCAAAATGTTCACCATCAAATTCCTAATGGCACTTCATCAAATTATACTGTCATTATAATTTTACATTAATTTTGAAATAAGAATATATATTATTAAATAAGTTATTGAGAGGAACAAAATTGAACTTTCTACCAGTATAAGGACCATTGTGTCGAACGACCGACTTACCAGTCTTGATCGTTAGCCGTTGCTACAGAAGCGAGCGAGCTCCTGGAGAAGAAAATCAATATATCACTTATGGAGAGTCTTATCAATTGTCATGAGTACCAATTTGGCACAAAATAATAGTCATATAAATAGTTTTGTAAAGTAATATGACATTTAGCGGTCATGAATTGATAAATAAGAAACAGAATGATATTCTCTCTCTCTCTCCCTCTCTCTCTCTCTTATTTTTCTAGTAAATCAAGGAGAAGTGAGGTAAAAATATTGTTAATCAAATAGAAGTGAGGTAAAAATATTGTATTGTAATCATTGCCCCTTATTTGTAATATTTTTAGAGCAATTAAGTTAATAGTCTATAATAATGGTGCATAGTTGTGTCAACTTATCAATTTTTTGACAACTTTAGCTCGAGCGGGAGGAAGACTCTTATTGATAGCCTATATGAAGACGAGGATTCTAAGAAATCTGTTATAGATCGGGCAGAAAAAGTGTTTCAAAGCATACCAGTTCAATATCCTAAATTTTCAAAACCGATGGTTCAATCCAATATTTCCAACAGTTTTTGGTTGGTATGCATCTCATACTCTCCTAGTAAAACTATTTGCTTATCGGTTTGCAGACAAAGTCATTATTATTGAATTAAAAATTTTCTTTTGTATTTATATCGAATATAGATATTATTAGTCGACTTCTGTAATTTGTACATGCCAGGTGAAAATGCTAAAGGTGTCTTGGTTGATGAAGCTGGCCAAGAGAGAGACACAACATATCTAGCAAAACACCATGGTCTGAGTGCTCGTTGGAAAAGGTTTGCAATGGAGCATGAGCTTGTGAGAAGAGATATATTGGTATTTCATATGATCACACATTACATATTCAAGGTATTATTTTTCTCATTTAGATACTTTGTTTGTACATGTTGAAGTTCCACCCTTAATATAATTTGTAACAACCGGTAATTTTGAACTTTTCATAAACACGACACTTATAATCTATGTTACTATGTCGATATGTGGAATCGTTATATAAGAGTGTATATATATATATTCTCTTGTTATGTGGTATTGCAAGTATCACTAATATAACTTTTATGCGATATATTTTGTACGCGAGTAAGATTTCTTGTTACGCGATTTAGTGATAATCGAGATTGATACATGACTTGATGGCATAATTAGATTCTATTTCGTGTATAAATAGTCGTATGCGAGAGATTTCGCTACGCGATTAATTATCTTGCACGATTCGGTGTTAATTTAATAGTTGCGGCTACGCGATTTAATAATAGTAGAAATAATCGTAATTAGTGGTAAATTGTAATACGAGCGATTATGTGATATGATATACGTATATAATTGTAGTGCAAAGTCGATTCGTTGTGAATTATTACGTGTATTATTGTGTGTAAATTCTTTTTATACAAAGATTATATATTAGAGGGTAATACTTGAAAATGCTTTTAAAAATATTTCTTTGTCCAAAATTTTTGATCATGATTTTGTTAAACTTGTAAAATCTCATAGTATTTATAGTATTAATTTGATGATTTATGGAATTGTAGTTTATTTATTATAATCCATTCATTTTATTCATACTTTTAATAATTATAAGATTACACTAGTACCCTTGCATGCATTTTGGTAGAGAATATAGTCCAAGGGCATGACCGACTATTCACACCATTTGACTCTTGTAATTACCACTAAAACCTTGCATGCATCCTCACCTAAAGCCACTAGAAGGATAGATTTGTAACTACCCAAATCCACTCACTTCTAGTCTAGTCAAAAGCACAAGACTTCATCATTTCCTACACTACACTACCCACAAAATCAAACCCACCAAACTCTCCTCCCTCTCTCTCATTTCAGCTGAGTAGAAACCCCCACCCAAAACTCTTGTACATTTCTTTCCATAACTCCATATACACACATAATTTACCACTCATCCAAGAGAGAAAAATCATCTCCTAGTCACAAGCTTCCATTTAAGGTTCCAAGGCGAAAGGAAAAGCTCGTACTATCAAGATTGAATAATCTCAGAATCTTGCAAAGGCAAGTTACTACATCCTTAACTTTATAATTGTTGCAAATATATGTGTACCCGTGACTCGTAAATCCTTATGAATATTTAGTTGCGATAATCACCATACCTATTATGTTCGCAAATACCTTGATATAAAAATTCTGATCATACTAGTACCTTCCTTTCAAATATATCCTTACACTTGTACCCAAAATGTTATATTCCCTATTAAAAACTTCCAATAACACCATGACACGTATACTTTCATAAATACCGAATAACATTTGATAGAATTGACTTTCTTTTGACTTTGGAACTTACCCCCCTTAAGTCCAATATGCGTTTGACACATCATTAGTGAATTTGAATCCCTTTGCCATATTTCAATAAAATGAGATTAAACCTTTTCCGGCATCCATGTTATAAATCAATGAATATTATAAAATGTTTTCTTTAGTGATTTGGACTAGACGCAAGTCCTCTTCACATTTTATTAGGCTCACATATAGCCTAGGGATCCCATTATATTTGAGAACCCAGCGCGGTTCGGGATTACTTCGCGGCTGATCACCGGCTGTAATCCGTAGCGTCCTAAAATGAATTTTGATGATGATATGATTATAACATGTTGCCATATTGCCATGATGCCATGATATCTATACCATGATTATCCATGTGGTTTGCCATGCCTATCCATTATATTATCATGAACCTTAATGATTGCTTTATCATTTATTTCTGAATCTGTCTCGGACACCTTTGATATTATTATGATGCCATGTGTTTAGGACTGTTAGTACTTGCTGAGCGTCTTTGCTCATGTTCTCGTATTTAACCCCTTTTATAGCTAGCAAATATGGTATGCACAAAGCAAACAGCACGTAAATCGACCACTGGCTACGCAGAGAATTGTTTAAGGGCGAAGGTAGTATATATGATATAAGCGGCTTTCGCTATTATATTGTACTAGTTAGATGGGCTGATCCACACTCTGAACTTTTAAGATCTTTTGGGACTGTATTTCACTCTTTTGGGATTTGTAATTACTCTTCGGACTTGTATTTTGACTTAGCATTATCTTTTGGGGACTTATATTATGTAATCTTAAATTCCGGATTTAATATTATATTACTTGTTCATATTATATCAATTATTGTGTGTGTGTGTTGGTTTGGGGTGTGACATTTTTGGCATCAGAGCCTAGGTTTAGAGTCCCTGGACAGCCCAATTAGGATCATAGGGTGTATAAGTATATTATATATATATATATCGGGAGTATTATTATGCGTCGTTCGATTTAATCGTATCTAACCCTTTTGTATATATATATATATATATATATTATTGACAGCAACGTGCGCACTCATCTTCGGTCCCGCCGCCTGAACCTATTCCCTTTTCTGTCTATGCTGACTTGAGGTTGGAGCTCGACACTATCCAAGGGAAGTATGACAGGCTCATGGAGCGCATTGAGGAGGTTTATTCGAGTGATCATATCATGGGTGACGGACCTAAGGAGAAGACCATCTCTAGGCTCGAATCATTGATCCAGGTGGCCACATCTAGGTTGGAGAAGATGCCAGTACACCGTGATCAGTCCAGCCAGCTCACTGTGCAAATGATAGCGGATGAACTTAGGAGCATGGTCAAGATGCTGCGTGAGGACACGACCCCTGACATCCCTAGGACCCGTGAGGAGGAGACCGAGGAGGAGGACGAGGACTAGAGGACGTGACCTTTAGTTGCTTAGGCTGTTCCTTTCATCACTATGTTGTTTATTTCCATTTCCAGACTTTCGTACTATTTTGATTCGGATCTGTACTCGTATTTCGTACTTTGACATTCGTACCTTTCGTTTCGAACCATGTTTTAATTCAGTAATGCACTTTCCTCGATTCCTATATTGCTCTTTAAATTGCTTATAACCATGCATCTTTTCTATTGTTTATATCGAACTGCATACCATGTTAATTGTGAATAATACCATAACCTTGTATCAATTAAAATTGTATAACTCTTATTTTAGAATATAGCACCTAAAAGAGCTCGAGGAAGACCCACTAATAACCGAGAAAATGCAGAAGAAGGAAACCGAAACGCGAATCAGAACCCTGATATAGCACAACTTCTAGAATTGGTACGCCAACAGACAGCCACTATAGCCCAACAACAACAACTTCTTCAACAAATGCAACCACCACAACCACCTCCAGGAAATGTCACCACTTTCAAAACCTTCCAATCCGTAAAACCCCCGGAATTCAAAGGAACTCAAGATCCGGTTGAAGCTCATGCTTGGTTAAAAGAGATGGAGAAGGCTTTTGCCTTGACAAATGTTGGTGATAATCAGAAGGTGGAATATGCTACTTATTTTCTTAAGGGAGAATCCAACTATTGGTGGGAAACAGCAAAAGCTTTAGAACCCGAAGGCGTTATTACTTGGGACAGATTTAAGAGAATGTTTTTGGATAAGTACTTTCCTCGTTATATGCAAACACAAATGGAGATGAAGTTCTTTGAATTGAGGCAAGATAATATGACTGTTGGGGAGTATGAGAAGAAGTTTACAGAACTATCTAGATTTATGGGAGAGTATGTTGATTCTGAAGAGAAGAGAGCGAAGAGGTTTCCACAAGGACTAAAGCCGTGGTTGAGAAGTCGGGTGGCAGCTTTTGAATTGACTACTTACGCTGAAGTAGTTCAAAAAGCAATGGTAATTGAAGGTGAAAGTGAGCAGAATCAGAAGGAGAAGGGCAACAAAAAGAGAAGATTTGAGTCGGGAGAAGAAGGCTCAAGTTACAAGGGCCAGAATCAGAAAGTTAATCAAAGGTTTAAACCTCAAAGTGGACCCGGAAACTTCAAGAAGAGAGAATTTGGGAACAAGTCACAAGAAAACAGATCTCAATCGAGTGGACAGAAACCCCCGCAAGGATCAATTCCGGAGTGTAAAGTTTGTAATAAGAAGCATACGGGGATTTGCAACAAGGCGAATGTAGTTTGTTACAAGTGTCACGCAAAAGGCCACTATGCTCATGAATGTAAGAATCAGAAGGCCAACGCCACGTGCTACAAGTGTGGTAAAGTAGGACATGTGTCAAGGGAATGCAAAGGAGCGGTTAACAATCATTTGCTACAAATGACTGCTATGCCGTATCCGATGAATCAAGCAACTCCTATGCCAGCACCATCATTTCCAATGCCTTTCAATCAACCTCAAATGGCATCATCCTCATCTCATCCAGCTTTGACCTATCCGGCACAAGCAAGGACTTTCAACATGAATGTAAAGGATGTGATTCAAAGTTCTGATGTAGTTTCGGGTACGCTTTCTGTGAACGCTGCTAGTGCTAAAGTATTGATTGACTCGGGAGCTATAAGGTCATTTATTTCGAAGTCTTTTGTTGATAAGTTGAATTGTGAAACCCAATTGATGCATGAACCCCTATCTGTTGTCTTAGCTAATCAAGATAGAATATCTGTAGAACATGTGTGCCCCCATTGTACAATAGTGATAGCCGGACACGTTTTTCCTGCGAGTCTTATTCCTTTCCAGTTAGGCGAATTCGACGTGATTTTAGGGATGGATTGGTTGACAAGCTTTAATGCTCAAATAGATTGCAAGAAGAAAACGGTAGTATTGAGTTCACCACAAGGCAAGAAGGTAACATTTAAGGGTCAAAGGCAAACTCAAGGATTTCTTACTTCGATGCAAGCAAAGAAGATGATTCGGAAGGGATGCGAGGCGTATTTGGCATATGTAATTGATAAGAGTAAAGAAGTTTCTAGCCCTGAAGACATTCCAGTAGTGAGAGATTTTATAGATGTGTTTCCTGAAGAACTTCATGGCTTACCCCCGGACCGACAAATCGAGTTTACAATAGAACTTGCACCCGGCACCGAACCTGTTTCGAAGGCTCCTTATAGAATGGCTCCGTCAGAGATGAAGGAATTGGCGAAGCAAATACAAGAACTATTAGACAAGGGATTTATACGGCCAAGTGTTTCACCTTGGGGCGCACCGGTCTTGTTTGTGAAGAAGAAAGACGGGAGTATGAGACTTTGTATAGATTATCGAGAATTGAACAAATTGACGATTAAGAATAGGTACCCTTTGCCTAGAATTGATGATCTGTTTGACCAACTCAAGGGAGCTTCTTGTTTTTCGAAAATTGATCTACGGTCGGGATACCACCAATTGAAGATTAAGGCTGAAGACATACCGAAGATAGCTTTTCGAACACGATACGGACATTACGAATTCCTTGTTATGGCTTTTGGATTGACGAACGCACCGGCTGCTTTCATGGACTTAATGAATCGGGTATTCAAGGAATATTTAGACAAATTCGTCATAGTTTTCATCGATGATATTTTGGTGTATTCAAAGACGAAAGCTGATCACGAAGAACATCTAAGAATAGTGTTGGAAGTGTTGCGAAAGGAGAGATTGTATGCCAAATTCTCGAAATGTGAGTTTTGGTTGACGGAAGTAAGATTTCTAGGACATATTGTTGGAAGTGAGGGGATTAGAGTGGACCCCGAAAAGATTGAGGCTGTGATGAATTGGGAGAGACCAAAGACGCCAACAGAAGTGAGGAGTTTCATGGGAATAGCAGGATATTACCGAAGGTTTGTGAAGGATTTTTCCAAGATTGCCGTACCGTTGACCAAATTATTAAGGAAGAATGAGAAGTTTGAATGGACGGAGAAGTGCGAAAATAGTTTTCAGGAATTAAAGCAAAGATTAGTAACTGCACCGGTTTTAGCATTACCCGATGACAAGGGAGATCTTGTGATATACAGTGACGCCTCTTACAAAGGACTTGGATGTGTGTTGATGCAACATGGAAAAGTAATAGCGTACGCTTCGAGACAACTTAAGCCACATGAACAGAAGTACCCAACTCATGATTTAGAATTGGCTGCGATAGTTTTTGCTATGAAATTGTGGAGACACTACTTGTACGGGGAGAAATGTGAGATATATACAGATCATAAGAGCCTGAAGTACCTTTTCACTCAAAAAGAGCTAAATATGAGACAGCGCCGATGGTTGGAGTTGATCAAAGACTATGATTGTTCGATACAATATCATCCCGGGAAGGCCAACGTGGTAGCAGACGCATTAAGTAGAAAAGAGAAGTTAAATGTGATTTCAATGCCAAGGGAGTTGTCAAATGAAATTGAGAAGTTGCAATTGGAGTTTTGTGAACCTGGAGGGGCAGAAGAAATGTGTTATGCCATTACCTTTCAACCAACTCTGTTAGAGAAGATAAAGAAATATCAAGACGAAGTGATGACTCGAGAAGATAATCAGTTGACGGGAGAAGAAATTTGTACACAGAAAGATGAGCAAGGTGTGTTAAGATTTTCATCAAGGATTTGGATTCCGAACGTGACTGAATTGAAGAATGATATTTTGCAAGAAGCACACAACTCTAGATTTTCGATTCACCCGGGGAGCACCAAGATGTACCAAGACTTAAAGAAGAATTTCTGGTGGTCGAACATGAAAAGAGAAATTGCAGAATGGATTTCAAAATGTGATACATGCCAAAGGGTAAAAGCCGAACATCAGAGACCGAGTGGTTTGATTCAGCCATTGAAGATTCCAGAATGGAAGTGGGAAAATATTGCCATGGACTTTGTAGTAGGATTACCTCGAACGCATTCTGGACACGATGCAATTTGGGTAATAGTTGACCGTCTTACGAAATCGGCACATTTTCTTCCAATTAACGAGAAGTCTTCTTTAGACAGACTAGTTCATATGTATGTACGCAAAATCGTGTTGAGACATGGTGTACCTATATCAATAGTTTCAAATCGGGACCCACGATTCAATTCGAGATTTTGGAGGCAATTTCAAGAACATTTAGGGACGAAGTTGAACATGAGCACGGCATATCATCCACAAACTGACGGCCAAAGCGAACGAACAATCCAAACCATTGAAGATATGTTGCGAAGCTGTGCCATTGATTTTTCAGGAAGTTGGGACGAACACTTACCCCTTGTTGAGTTCTCTTACAATAATAGTTACCATTCCAGCATTGGCATGCCACCATACGAAGCTTTATATGGACGGAAATGCAGAACACCGACGAATTGGGATGAAGTTGGAGAAGGGAAGGTTTTAGGACCTGAATTGGTACAACAAATGAAGGACACCATCACAGTAATCAAGAAGAGACTAATTGCTGCACAAGACAGACAAAGGAAGTACGCGGACCCCGCTCGAAAAGATGTGAAGTTTGAAATTGGGGAAGCTGTATTGCTAAAAATATCACCGTGGAAGGGTTTGACCAGATTTGGTAAGAAAGGAAAACTAGCACCAAGATACATTGGACCTTTTGAAGTCTTGAACCAAGTTGGAAAAGTTGCCTACGAGTTAGCATTGCCACCGCAATATCAGCACGTGCATAATGTGTTTCATGTCTCATTACTCAAGAAGTATAATCCGGACGCCAATCATGTGATAGAAAGTGAACCAGTGGAGATCCAGACTGATTTATCATATGAAGAACATCCCGTACAAATACTAGATCGGCAAGAGAGAAAACTTAGGAAGAAATCAGTAAGCTTGGTAAAAGTGTTGTGAAGGAATCCTAAGGTAGAAGAAGCCACTTGGGAGCTAGAGTCTGATATGCGGAATCGGTATCCTCAATTATTCTCCTAGATTCTGAGGACAGAATCCTATAAGGGGGAGAGGATGTAACAACCGGTAATTTTGAACTTTTCATAAACACGACACTTATAATCTATGTTACTATGTCGATATGTGGAATCGTTATATAAGAGTGTATATATATATATTCTCTTGTTATGTGGTATTGCAAGTATCACTAATATAACTTTTATGCGATATATTTTGTACGCGAGTAAGATTTCTTGTTACGCGATTTAGTGATAATCGAGATTGATACATGACTTGATGGCATAATTAGATTCTATTTCGTGTATAAATAGTCGTATGCGAGAGATTTCGCTACGCGATTAATTATCTTGCACGATTCGGTGTTAATTTAATAGTTGCGGCTACGCGATTTAATAATAGTAGAAATAATCGTAATTAGTGGTAAATTGTAATACGAGCGATTATGTGATATGATATACGTATATAATTGTAGTGCAAAGTCGATTCGTTGTGAATTATTACGTGTATTATTGTGTGTAAATTCTTTTTATACAAAGATTATATATTAGAGGGTAATACTTGAAAATGCTTTTAAAAATATTTCTTTGTCCAAAATTTTTGATCATGATTTTGTTAAACTTGTAAAATCTCATAGTATTTATAGTATTAATTTGATGATTTATGGAATTGTAGTTTATTTATTATAATCCATTCATTTTATTCATACTTTTAATAATTATAAGATTACACTAGTACCCTTGCATGCATTTTGGTAGAGAATATAGTCCAAGGGCATGACCGACTATTCACACCATTTGACTCTTGTAATTACCACTAAAACCTTGCATGCATCCTCACCTAAAGCCACTAGAAGGATAGATTTGTAACTACCCAAATCCACTCACTTCTAGTCTAGTCAAAAGCACAAGACTTCATCATTTCCTACACTACACTACACACAAAATCAAACCCACCAAACTCTCCTCCCTCTCTCTCATTTCAGCTGAGTAGAAACCCCCACCCAAAACTCTTGTACATTTCTTTCCATAACTCCATATACACACATAATTTACCACTCATCCAAGAGAGAAAAATCATCTCCTAGTCACAAGCTTCCATTTAAGGTTCCAAGGCGAAAGGAAAAGCTCGTACTATCAAGATTGAATAATCTCAGAATCTTGCAAAGGCAAGTTACTACATCCTTAACTTTATAATTGTTGCAAATATATGTGTACCCGTGACTCGTAAATCCTTATGAATATTTAGTTGCGATAATCACCATACCTATTATGTTCGCAAATACCTTGATATAAAAATTCCGATCATACTAGTACCTTCCTTTCAAATATATCCTTACACTTGTACCCAAAATATTAGATTTCCTATTAAAAACTTCCAATAACACCATGACACGTATACTTTCATAAATACCGAATAACATTTGATAGAATTGACTTTCTTTTGACTTTGGAACTTACCCCCCTTAAGTCCAATATGCGTTTGACACATCATTAGTGAATTTGAATCCCTTTGCCATATTTCAATAAAATGAGATTAAACCTTTTCCGGCATCCATGTTATAAATCAATGAATATTATAAAATGTTTTCTTTAGTGATTTGGACTAGACGCAAGTCCTCTTCACATTTTATTAGGCTCACATATAGCCTAGGGATCCCATTATATTTGAGAACCCAGCGCGGTTCGGGATTACTTCGCGGCTGATCACCGGCTGTAATCCGTAGCGTCCTAAAATGAATTTTGATGATGATATGATTATAACATGTTGCCATATTGCCATGATGCCATGATATCTATACCATGATTATCCATGTCGTTTGCCATGCCTATCCATTATATTATCATGAACCTTAATGATTGCTTTATCATTTATTTCTGAATCTGTCTCGGACACCTTTGATATTATTATGATGCCATGTGTTTAGGACTGTTAGTACTTGCTGAGCGTCTTTGCTCATGTTCTCGTATTTAACCCCTTTTACAGCTAGCAAATATGGTACGCACAAAGCAGACAGCACGTAAATCGACCACTGGCTACGCAGAGAATTGTTTAAGGGCGAAGGTAGTATATATGATATAAGCGGCTTTCGCTATTATATTGTACTAGTTAGATGGGCTGATCCACACTCTGAACTTTTAAGATCTTTTGGGACTGTATTTCACTCTTTTGGGATTTGTAATTACTCTTCGGACTTGTATTTTGACTTAGCATTATCTTTTGGGGACTTATATTATGTAATCTTAAATTCCGGATTTAATATTATATTACTTGTTCATATTATATCAATTATTGTGTGTGTGTGTTGGTTTGGGGTGTGACATAATTCGATCGTGCATTTACTCATGCGTAACGGTTGACATATGTAAGGGTGGAACAAAGTATCTAAATGAGAAAAAAATATCTTGAATATGTATGGTGCGGTCATCTGAAAGACCAATACATCTCTTTTCACGAGCTCATGCTCCGTCGCAAACCTTTTCCAACCAGCACTCAGACCATGGTGTTTTGCTAGATATGTCGTGTCCCTCTCTTGGCCAACTTCATCCACCAAGACGAATTTAATATTTTCACTCGGCATGCACAAATTACCAAAGTCGGCTGGTAATATCTATATTCGAAATAAATACAAAAGAAATTTTTTAATTTAATAATGGCGACTTTGTCTACAAAACTAATAAACAAATACTTTTAAGGGGAGAGTATGAGATGCATACCAACCAAAAACTGTTGGAAACATTGGAGCGAACTATTGGTTTTGAAAATTTAGGATATTGAATGGGTATGCTTTGAACCACTTTTTCTGCCCGATCTATAACTTTCTTCGAATCCTCGTCTTCATACAAGCCATTAATAAGAGTTCGCTTCTAGCTCGATCTAAATTTGTCAAAAACAAGATAAGTTGATAGAACTATGAATCATTATTGAAGACTATTAGCTTAATTGCTTTTAGAATATTACAAATAAGGGGCAATAATTACAATAGAATATTTTTACCTCACTTCTCCTTGAATAACTTAATTGCCCCGCTAGTGAACACAAGACAACTTTACTATTTAGTTTAGTTTAATCAAATAACAAAATTATGTATGAATGGACTGCAGTTTTCGGCAAAATGTTCACTATCAAATTCCTAATGGCACTTCATCAAATTATACCGTCATTATAATTTTACATTAATTTTGAAATAAAAATATATATTATTAAATAAGTTATTGAGAGGAACAAAATTGAACTTTCTACCAGTATAAGGACCATTGTGTGGAACGACCGACTTACCAGCCTTGATCGTTAGCCGTTGCTACAGAAGCGAGCGAGCTCCTGGAGAAGAAAATCAATATATCACTTATGGAGAGTCTTATCAATTGTCATGAGTACCAATTTGGAACAAAATATTAGTCATATAAATAGTTTTGTAAAGTAATATGACGTTTAGCGGTCATGAATTGATAAATAAGAAAGAGAATGATATTCTCTCTCTCTCTCTCTCTCCCGCTCTCTCTCTCTCTTATTTTTCTATTAAATCAAGGAGAAGTGAGGTAAAAATATTGTTAATCAAATAGGAGTGAGGTAAAAATATTGTATTGTAATCATTGCCCCTTATTTGTAATATTTTCGGAGCAATTAAGTTAATAGTCTATAATAATGATGCATAGTTGTATCAACTTATCTTGTTTTTCACAACTTTAGCTCGAGCGGGAGGAAGACTCTTATTGATAGCCTATATCAAGACGAGGATTCTAAGAAATCTGTTATAGATCGGGCAGAAAAAGTGCTTCAAAGCATACCAGTTCAATATCCTAAATTTTCAAAACCGATGGTTCAATCCAATATTTACAACAGTTTTTGGTTGGTATGCATCTCATACTCTCCTAGTAAAACTATTTGCTTATCGGTTTGTAGACAAAGTCATTATTATTGAATTAAAAATTTCCTTTTGTATTTATATCGAATATAGATATTATTAGTCGACTTCTGTAATTTGTACATGCCAAGTGAAGATGCTAAAGGTGTCTTGGTTGATGAAGCTGGCCAAGAGAGAGACACAACATATCTAGCAAAACACCATGGTCTGAGTGCTCGTTGGAAAAGGTTTGCAATGGAGCATGAGCTTGTTAGAAGAGATATATTGGTATTTCATATGATCACACATTACATATTCAAGGTATTGTTTTTCTCATTTAGATACTTTGTTTGTACATGTTGAAGTTCTACCCTTAATATAATTCGATCGTGCATTTACTCATGCGTAACGGTTGACATATGTAAGGGTGGAACAAAGTATCTAAATGAGAAAAAAATATCTTGAATATGTATGGTGCGGTCATCTGAAAGACCAATACATCACTTTTCACGAGCTCATGCTCCGTCGCAAACCTTTTCCAACCAGCACCCAGACCATGGTGTTTTGCTAGATATGTGGTGTCCCTCTCTTGGCCAACTTCATCCACCAAGACGACTTTAACATTTTCACTCGGCATGCACAAATTACCAAAGTCGGCTGGTAATATCTATATTCGAAATAAATACAAAAGAAATTTTTTAATTTAATAATGGCGACTTTGTCTACAAAACTAATAAACAAATACTTTTAAGGGGAGAGTATGAGATGCATACCAACCAAAAACTGTTGGAAACATTGGAGTGAACTATTGGTTTTGAAAATTTAGGATATTGAACGGGTATGCTTTGAACCACTTTTTCTGCCCGATCTATAACTTTCTTCGAATCCTCGTCTTCATACAAGCCATTAATAAGAGTTCGCTTCTAGCTCGAGCTAAATTTGTCAAAAACAAGATAAGTTGATAGAACTCTGAATCATTATTGAAGACTATTAGCTTAATTGCTTTTAGAATATTACAAATAAGGGGCAATAATTACAATAGAATATTTTTAACTCACTTCTCCTTGAACAACTTAATTGCCCTGCTAGTGAACACAAGACAACTTTACTATTTAGTTTAGTTTAATCAAATAACAAAATTATGTATGAATGGACTGCAGTTTTCGGCAAAATGTTCACTATCAAATTCCTAATGGCACTTCATCAAATTATACCGTCATTATAATTTTACATTAATTTTGAAATAAGAATATATATTATTAAATAAGTTATTGAGAGGAACAAAATTGAACTTTCTACCAGTATAAGGACCATTGTGTGGAACGACCGACTTACCAGCCTTGATCGTTAGCCGTTGCTACAGAAGCGAGCGAGCTCCTGGAGAAGAAAATCAATATATCACTTATGGAGAGTCTTATCAATTGTCATGAGTACCAATTTGGAACAAAATATTAGTCATATAAATAGTTTTGTAAAGTAATATGACGTTTAGCGGTCATGAATTGATAAATAAGAAAGAGAATGATATTCTCTCTCTCTCTCTCTCCCGCTCTCTCTCTCTCTCTTATTTTTCTAGTAAATCAAGGAGAAGTGAGGTAAAAATATTGTTAATCAAATAGGAGTGAGGTAAAAATATTGTATTGTAATCATTGCCCCTTATTTGTAATATTTTCGGAGCAATTAAGTTAATAGTCTATAATAATGATGCATAGTTGTATCAACTTATCTTGTTTTTCACAACTTTAGCTCGAGCGGGAGGAAGACTCTTATTGATAGCCTATATCAAGACGAGGATTCTAAGAAATCTGTTATAGATCGGGCAGAAAAAGTGCTTCAAAGCATACCAGTTCAATATCCTAAATTTTCAAAACCGATGGTTCAATCCAATATTTCCAACAGTTTTTGGTTGGTATGCATCTCATACTCTCCTAGTAAAACTATTTGCTTATCGGTTTGTAGACAAAGTCATTATTATTGAATTAAAAATTTCCTTTTGTATTTATATCGAATATAGATATTATTAGTCGGCTTCTGTAATTTGTACATGCCAACTGAAGATGCTAAAGTTGTCTTGGTTGATGAAGCTGGCCAAGAGAGAGACACAACATATCTAGCAAAACACCATGGTCTGAGTGCTCGTTGGAAAAGGTTTGCAATGGAGCATGAGCTTGTGAGAGGAGATATATTGGTATTTCATATGATCACACATTACATATTCAACGTATTATTTTTCTCATTTAGATACTTTGTTTGTA
This sequence comes from Daucus carota subsp. sativus, assembly GCF_001625215.2. NCBI lineage: Eukaryota > Viridiplantae > Streptophyta > Magnoliopsida > Apiales > Apiaceae > Daucus > Daucus carota. Next base: position 2,515,913 of record NC_030384.2, on the reverse strand, counting down.
CATGTTGAAGTTCCACCCTTAATATAATTCAATCGTGCATTTACTCATGCGTAACGGTTGACATATGTAAGGGTCGAACAAAGTATATAAATGAGAAAAAAAATATCTTGAATATGTATGGTGCGGTCATCTGAAAGACCAATACATCTCTTTTCACGAGCTCATGCTCCGTCACAACCCTTTTCCAACCAGCACTCAGACCATGGTGTTTTGCTAGATATGTCGTGTCCCTCTCTTGGCCAACTTCATCCACCAAGACGACTTTAAGATTTTCACTCGGCATGCAGTACAAATTACCAAAGTAGGCTGGTAATATCTATATTCGAAATAAATACAAAAGAAGTTTTTTAATTTAATAATGACGACTTTGTCAACAAAACTAATAAACAAATACTTTTAAGGGGAGAGTATGAGATGCATACTAACCAAAAACTGTTGGAAACATTGGAGTGAACTATTGGTTTTGAAAATTTAGGATATTGAACGGGTATGCTTTGAACCACTTTTTCTGCCCGATCTATAACTTTCTTCGAATCCTCGTCTTCATACAAGCCATTAATAAGGGTTCGCTTCTAGCTGGAGCTAAATTTGTCAAAAACAAGATAAGTTGATAGAACTCTGAATCATTATTGAAGACTATTAGCTTAATTGCTTTTAGAATATTACAAATAAGGGGCAATAATTACAATAGAATATTTTTACCTCACTTCTCCTTGAACAGCTTAATTGCCCTGCTAGTGAACACAAGACAACTTTACTATTTAGTTTAGTTTAATCAAATAACAAAATTATGTATGAATGGACTGCAGTTTTCGGCAAAATGTTCACTATCAAATTCCTAATGGCACTTCATCAAATTATACCGTCATTATAATTTTACATTAATTTTGAAATAAGAATATATATTATTAAATAAGTTATTGAGAGGAACAAAATTGAACTTTCTACCAGTATAAGGACCATTGTGTGGAACGACCGACTTACCAGCCTTGATCGTTAGCCGTTGCTACAGAAGCGAGCGAGCTCCTGGAGAAGAAAATCAATATATCACTTATGGAGAGTCTTATCAATTGTCATGAGTACCAATTTGGAACAAAATATTAGTCATATAAATAGTTTTGTAAAGTAATATGACGTTTAGCGGTCATGAATTGATAAATAAGAAAGAGAATGATATTCTCTCTCTCTCTCTCTCCCGCTCTCTCTCTCTCTCTTATTTTTCTAGTAAATCAAGCAGAAGTGAGGTAAAAATATTGTTAATCAAATAGGAGTGAGGTAAAAATATTGTATTGTAATCATTGCCCCTTATTTGTAATATTTTCGGAGCAATTAAGTTAATAGTCTATAATAATGATGCATAGTTGTATCAACTTATCTTGTTTTTCACAACTTTAGCTCGAGCGGGAGGAAGACTCTTATTGATAGCCTATATCAAGACGAGGATTCTAAGAAATCTGTTATAGATCGGGCAGAAAAAGTGCTTCAAAGCATACCAGTTCAATATCCTAAATTTTCAAAACCGATGGTTCAATCCAATATTTCCAACAGTTTTTGGTTGGTATGCATCTCATACTCTCCTAGTAAAACTATTTGCTTATCGGTTTGTAGACAAAGTCATTATTATTGAATTAAAAATTTCCTTTTGTATTTATATCGAATATAGATATTATTAGTCGGCTTTTGTAATTTGTACATGCCAACTGAAGATGCTAAAGTTGTCTTGGTTGATGAAGCTGGCCAAGAGAGAGACACAACATATCTAGCAAAACACCATGGTCTGAGTGCTCGTTGGAAAAGGTTTGCAATGGAGCATGAGCTTGTGAGAGGAGATATATTGGTATTTCATATGATCACACATTACATATTCAACGTATTATTTTTCTCATTTAGATACTTTGTTTGTACATGTTGAAGTTCCACCCTTGATATAATTCAATCGTGCATTTACTCATGCGTAACGGTTGACATATGTAAGGGTCGAACAAAGTATCTAAATGAGAAAAAAAATATCTTGAATATGTATGGTGCGGTCATCTGAAAGATCAATACATCTCTTTTCACGAGCTCATGCTCCGTCACAACCCTTTTCCAACCAGCACTCAGACCATGGTGTTTTGCTAGATATGTCGTGTCCCTCTCTTGGCCAACTTCATCCACCAAGACGACTTTAACATTTTCACTCGGCATGCAGTACAAATTACCAAAGTAGGCTGGTAATATCTATATTCGAAATAAATACAAAAGAAGTTTTTAATTTAATAATGACGACTTTGTCAACAAAACTAATAAACAAATACTTTTAAGGGGAGAGTATGAGATGCATACTAACCAAAAACTGTTGGAAACATTGGAGTGAACTATTGGTTTTGAAAATTTAGGATATTGAACGGGTATGCTTTGAAGCACTTTTTCTGCCCGATCTATAACTTTCTTCGAATCCTCGTCTTGATATAAGCCATTAATAAGAGTTCGCTTCTGGCTCGAGCTAAATTTGTCAAAAACCAGATAAGTTGATAGAACTATGAATCATTATTGAAGACTATTAGCTTAATTGCTTTTAGAATATTACAAATAAGGGGCAATAATTACAATAGAATATTTTTGCCTCACTTCTCCTTGAACAACTAAATTGCCCGCTAGTGAACACAAGACAACTTTACTATTTAGTTTAGTTTAAACAAATAACAAAATTATGTATGAATGTACTGCAGTTTTCGGCAAAATGTTCACTATCAAATTCCTAATGGAACTTCATTAAATTATATTGTCATTATAATATTTCATTAATTTTGACATAAGTATATATATTATTAAGAAAGTTATTGAGGGGAACAAAATTGAACTTTCTACGAGTCTAAGGACCATTGTATGGAAAGACCGACTTACCAGCCTTGATCGTTAGGCGTTGCTACGGAAGCGAGCGAGATCCTGGAGAAGAAAATCAATATATCACTTACGGAGAGTCTTATCATTGGTAATGCATGAGTACCAATTTAGCACAAAATATTAGTCATATAAATAGTTTTGTAAAGTAATATGACGTTAATTAAAAAATAAGAAACAGAATGATATTTCATCACACGCACTCTCTCTCTCTCCCTTTTGTCCTCTCTATAAACACTTTATTTTTTATATGATCTCGCGTGGTCTTGTATATTTCTCAACTAATTTTCTCAATTATATAGAAAACAACAAGACAGTTCATGATTCGTAGTTGTTTATAGTGGTTGCTTCATAGTGTTTCTTATTTGAAAACTTAAAAAAATAGCTGGTATCTAATAGTTTTAATGCTTATAGTTTTTTGTTTGACAAAATAGTGATATTTGTGTTCTAGATAACTAATATAACAGCTGAACTGAGTTGAGGTGTTAAATTAATTGTGGGCACATAAACTATTTGAGTAATTGCAGCTAAGATATGTTAGCTTAGACTACACTTGGAGTGTTAAGGAAGGTGATTCACAACCCTGACTTTTAGTAAGGGCAAGTTCAACCATGTCCTAGTACATTTTTTATAAATACTATAAAGTAAAGGACACTAGTGATTTAACATCTCTATTCTGTATGTTAACTGCAACAATAATTCCTATATTCATTCCTCATGCAAATAATAAAAATTTATTTAAACTAGTAGTAGATGGAAAATAGTGGGGACAAAAAATGTATGAAGTTTAAACTAGTGAGGACCTTAAGCATAGAAAAGGAGGTAAATGAATATTTTAGTCCAAACAATGAAATAGAAGATGACTAGTGCTTACCTTGAAATAGGGGGTGTTGAGGTTGTCCAAGTGATTTAGGGAATCACTATGATACTCTTGGAATACTACTTTATATCACATTCCCTATATTTGAGCTTAGAAACTCATTTAGTGAAGGTGTTGGACTTGCTATAAGAGTACTGGAAGAAAAGGAAAGTGAGAACTATTTAGTAACAACAGGTTAAGCCTATGGGAAAATTCAAAGAGGTCTCAGCTAGAAATCATCTTAAAATTAAAGGGGATTTTTGTCCTTGCAAGGCGAAGAAGAAAGACCAAGACATGAATGCATAAACCCATGTCACTTCATGATCTCTCTAGAGAATGGGAACAACAATGTGGAGATAAGAGGCATGTTATATAGGTCAAAACCAGAGATGTCTCTTGACATAAAGACCCAACCAAGAAACATATAGAAGTTTATGTGCATCTTATTAAAGGTTTCCACAACATGAAAATTATATAACTTTAACAGCAGTGTGCTCATATTTGAAATCGTGTGCTCTACCCCCATCCCCCAATATGGAAAATTGTTTGCCTCTCCTCCTTGTTAAAGTTATAATCTTCATGTTGTGGAAACCTTTAATAAGATGCATAGAAACTTCTATATGTTCCTTTGTTGGGTCTAGTAGTACTCACAATGATGCAACCAGAATATCTATCCCCTTAATTATACCTTCAAAGTTATAATGCTCCTCTGTGTCTGCCTTGTAAAAAAATCATTCACAAATTTATTCCTAGGTTTTCTCTCAGCCTTGCCTATTTGTAATGCTTCCCCTTCTTAAGGATCTCATTCAAACAATTAATATATGAAGTCTTTACTAATTGTCTTTTTTAACATAGAAATTGTTGTTAAATCTACAAATTATATGCCCGTAATTAAACACCATTGGCTCTCATTTAGGCGTTATTTCAGTTGTCTACAACACAATGTACCTGTGATGTGATTTGTCAAACAACACAACACAAGCATTAGAAATACTAAATAACCATTATATTTCTATTTTCATATAAGAAATACTCTAATATACCTACAACTATTATAAACCACTACTAATCAACTCAAACATATTGGAAATCCACATATATCCAATAATAAGCACCATGGATCTAACCTGATAGGAACAACACAAATTCACTTGTGTCAATACGTGGCGTACATTCAACTGCGCCTCAATTTTTAGGCTTACTCAGTGTACACTTTATAAAAATGGCAACCCTTGTAGCAATTTCATTTTTTTTTGACAAGGTGATGATTTCTGTTGGAATGTCCGCCCCTATCGGGGCCAAAACACTACTAAAAACTAGGCAGAGAAGTGAACTCCTATATATTTGCCTTTTGTATTTTTTAGGGTTAAAACTGCAACCGCAAGACTGGGCCGTGTTTTTTTAGGGTTAAAACGCCAGCCCACTCTAGCTTATATTTTAAATAATATTTGTTGAATTTAATTTATATTATTTATGAATATATATCATTTATTTAATTAAAATTTTCTCATTAATTATATATTGTATCTTTTATTTAATAAAAATAGATCATAAGTACGCTATTTAATAAATAAATATTTTTTAATATACATCTTATTTGATTTTGAAATAATTTTACTACTTTTTTTTCACTTATTAGAAATAAATAATATACTAGAAGAGTATTTTTTATAATTTGAATCAAAATATTAAATCATACATTTATATAATTATTAAATATCACCATTTAAATAAATTTAGAATACTGGTTAATTACGTATTGTAATTTTCATTTAGTAAAGATCAAAAATAGATATGGCATATTACATATAAGAAAGTATAGATTAAATTATAAAGATAAATAAAAAATATATGAAATATTCAAACCAGAATAATAGACCCTTAATACAGATAATACTTATATGTGTGTGTATTATAGAAAGTCATAAGCACGATAAATTATGAATTAATTTAATAGAATTTAAAATTGTAAAATACCCATTTACAAGCATTATATATTTGTATTTTAGAAATATAGTAAGCATGCCTTTTGTTTTGTATAAGTATTTCGATTTTCTCCTTTCAGGTAAGACAAAAAATTGAGAAAATATACAAATGATATACATTGCAAATATATTAATTTATGTATAATGTGTAATTTGTAAGGTTTTTTTTACATACATACTCTGGTGGTGGAGACATAATCACAAATCCTCCTCCCTTTGTCATTAGCAAGCATAATACACATATTTTGCATTAAAATATGATACTTTTAGCAGATTGATTATTTTATATATAGAATATTTATTATTTATATTTATTAAGTAAAAATATAATATAGAATTAATGAGTGTTTTAAATTTATTTAAATAAAGATATAAATATTTTTAAATGATATAAATTATATTTGAAAAATATAATGTAAAATTTATTAGTTCTAAAAACTATCATATAAAAGGACACATCAAAAACAATTATGGGATTCCTTGAAGAGAAAATATCAAGGGAATAAAAGAGTTCAGCGTGCCCAACTCCAAACACTCCGTGGAGTTTTTGAGATTCTGGAAATGAAAATTGGTAAATCAGTAAATGCTGGACAAGATATGTTAGATGTGAATATTATTGAGAAATCTTACGCACTTTGACGGAGAATTTCAATTATATAGTTTGCTCCATAGAAGAGTCAAAGGATTCAATTATATAGTTTGCTCCATAGAAGAGTCAAAGGATATAGATCACCGGATGAATTGTAGAGCTCATTGCTTGTACATGAGCAGAATATAGAAAGGTTAATAGTGAAGAACAGACCCTTAAAGTTACAAGTGGTGAAATAATCGGGAAAAAAGGACGTGGATATACTAGAGGGAGAGAGGAAGAGGACGCCGAGAAAGACAACCTTTCACTAAGGCCAACATCGAGTGCTCAAGTGTCACAAGTTTGGTCCCTTTCAGTATGAGTGCCCTAACTCAGATAAATTAAAATGTCAACTTTGCAGAGTTTGATTAAGAGATGGTACTCATGGCTCATGTTGAGATGGATGATTACACAAAAGAATGGATGTGGTTTTTGGACTACGGATGTAGAACCAGGAACCTTTCATTTGGATGTAATATTATTCATAAAAGATGTGTGAAACTCGATGTATAATAATTTTACGAATTTCGTCTAACGATAGAGTGATATTTTTTATATAATTTTTTAAATTAACTCATTTGAGTTAGTTTTGTAATCAGTGACCCACTTGATGCATTTGAACGTAAGTGACCTATTTGATAATAAATCCATTGTGTAAATATGATTGGGATGAAAGTTGTAACAAAAAATATAATGATAGTTTTAAGATGAATGTAACGTAATGGATAAAATAGTAATTTTAAAATTAAGTGTTCAACAAGGAGTAAAATGAAAATTTCCAATTAAATGTAAAACTAATATAAAAAGATAAGACGAGTGTTAGGCATCAATTAATCCCTAATTGAAAAACTAAAGACTAATCATTCGAAAAAAGGAGGTCGCTGGTGCTAGTCATAGTCTTACAAAGTCCTTCAACCTCGAAATCGTTGTTCCTTCATGGTAAGTACTCGATTCGCACTTCTTCTCTTTAGGGGAACTAGATTTGTATATTTTATTATATGTGGATCGTATCTGGTGTTGTATAAGTGCTTGATTCTCAATTCTGAGTATTGGATCTAGATTTGTATACTTTAGTTATATATAGATCGCACCTGTTTTGGTATAATTATGAGATATTGTAGCCCATCAATTTGATTTACGGTGCCAAAAAGCTTGAGAAGCTTGAGTTAGCAACTCTTATAGTAACAAGGATGATGAATTTATTTATTTGCCATTTATTTCAGCTTATGAAATTTATACATTAAATTATATAGCAATTTATCCAATTTTAGTATCTACTCACACAATCATATCTCACATATAATAGAAACCTTTAAATTAATAATTTGTAAAGAGATTGTCTCTTTAAATTGATAAAAACATTCTAGGCATAAGTCAAGATATATATTGACATTAAGCAATCCATGAATCAGAAATTTAAATTTTTAAAGTAAATTATAGTGTTTAATCTTGGCTCAACCCTTATATAAAGCGATCTTTATAATTATATACATATCTTTTTTTTGAAAGAATTATATACATATCTTATAACTTTATGGATATGAATTGTTATGGAGTATTAAAAAAATGAAGGTGAAATTCGTGTTTTTGACTGCTCTTGTTTGACGAAATTCAACGGTCTTTATGAGATGCCTAGTACCTTTAACTTGAATAAAAACGACCAATTCAAAAACATAGTTCAAGTTGTGCCGGGAAGATACCTATATAGTAGTTTCTCAAGTCTTTGAAATAATAGAATAAAAATAGGTATTTCAGATAGAATAGAGTTAATCCTTCATCTTTATTTTAAGTATTCGATGCTTATGCATGAGTCTTGATAGTCATCTCTGAATATTTAGAATTTATATAGAACTCTACGGTTTTGAATTATTCTAATAGCTTCTTGATTGGGCTAGAAGTTACAAATATGGGCTTTGATGGAGGCCCGTGCCATGATGTTTGACAACCCACTTATCTTAAGAGTCGATGTACATTGGGCTGTTATTAAGCTTGATTGATTAAGGGATAAATATCAAGTTGGTGACTCGTTTCGTTCAAATGTATCAATTTAGTGACTGATTCCTAAATTGACTCAAATGAGCCACTCATTAGAAAAATTTGTATGAAAAATATCACTCTATCGTTAGTCGAAATTTTGAAAGTACTATATATTGAGTTTCGCATATTTTTTATGAATGGTATTACATCTAAATGAAAGATTCCGAGTTCTAGTATTTTAGATAATATTTTTAGATTTTTAAAAATTTATCTCCTATTTATTTTTATTTAAATCAAATAAAACAATCAAAAAATTAAAAATAAATAGTTGATAAAATTTTAAAAAACTAAAAATATTAGCAAAAATAGTAGGACTCGGAATCTTTCATTTGGATGTAATACCATTCATAAAAAATGTGTGAAACTCAATATATAATATTTTCAAAATTTCGACTAAGGATAGAGTAATATTTTTGATACAAATTTTTCTAATGAGTGTCTAATTTGAGTCAATTTGAAAATCAGTCACTCAATTGATACATTTGGACGAAACGAGTCACCAACTTGATATTTATCCCGATTGATTAATTATAAAAAATAATAAATAAATTGTAAAGCTAGCTCTTAATAAGTGGGTTTCTTCTCTTTTGGGCCTTTATTATTCATAATATTTTAGTGTCATATTTTAACCCATATCTTTCATCAACCAACTTTCGAGAAAACATTAAAAGTTTTCGTGAATATTAGTTCAAAAGTCTCATATTTTTTGAAAATTTTGCAGTGCTCCCGGATGTTTTATGACATTCTTTGGTTTATTTTTCCTGACCTTATTTCGTAATAGGGCCAAAAAGAAATCATTTTTGGATTATTTATTAATTTTCAAGATTTTTGTCAAATTAATTCTTATTTTTAGAATCATTTTATTGAACTCACGGTATTTTTGAAATCTCTAGATATAATTTTCATAATTATCTTTTAAATATTTCTTGTGGCATCGAGTATTTTGGAAATAATAAATTTATATATACACTCATGCATAAAATATTACTGATAACAACATAAATTTTTTTTTCTAATTTGTATTAACTAAAATGAAACAACTAATAATTAAAAATCAAACTATCTTTCCTTTAATCAAAACTTCTCAACTTAAAATCTTTACTTCAGCAACTTCTGCATTTCTTAAAACTTCACTGCTGGCATCGCTCCCCATACAAATTTTGATGACGTATAAGAATGTGCTTACTATAACCGTGGAAGACAGGGTTCTTGGTCAATCTATAGATGACTTGTTATCACAAGAAGATAAGGCAACACACTTCTGCTTTTGAGACACCCATGTTATCAAATTCTCGTTCATGTAGAAAGACAAGCTTTTGAAACTTGGAGTGTGTCTGTGTCTTATTCCCAGCCATGATCGACACACTCGGCAACATCAACAACTCAAAACTTAGCTAGCGATTGAGGGTTCGAGTCACACGGGTTTGGAATACTATTTCATCCATTTCTGACAGGTTGCTGGCAGTGAACCTTATAGTGCTGGACAATGATGTATAATCTTTTTAACCTAAATCTATTTAACTTTATAATCATTGAAATTGTTATAACCAAAGTATAAATATGATTTTTATGAGTACTATCAATCCATGCTCATATACATTTGTTTCTATTTGTTTCTGAGTACATAAAATTCCCATTCATGCCATTATTACCCCGGAAAAGTGGAACAACATGACTGAACCTGTGGTCGAAGGCCATGTCTATGAAATATCTGAATTTTTGGTCAGAGAGTCGAGAGTCAGTATAAGGCCCCTGTCGACAACTAAATGTATTATATTCACACCTTCGACCGTTATGCATTCTGTCATGGCAGTTGAATATAATATCGCGGTGAATTACTTTCAGTTTACTCCAATCCCAGCAAATTGAACAATTACATTATGTTAACACAAGAGATGATCACGGTGTTCATTGTATAGGTATACCGATTTGCTTCACTTTTTGTTTGACAGGTCACCAATTCGTGTTTAAAATTCTTAGTCTACTTCATCTAAAAAGTTTATGTACAAGCTAACATTTTTATGATACCTGTATGTCTTGATGAATTGCTGTAAATCCACAGATATAATCGGTGTGGTGGAGGATCCCGGTAATGTCTCCGACATACGTACTCGATTGGGTCAGAGGACGGTACACTCATTTACAATAACCGATGGTTTAGACTCCTGCAACATCAAAGTCTGGGAAGATCAGTAATCAAAGTTCCAATGTGTTGTTCAACCAGAATCTGGACACCCGAGTTGTTGTGATATTGACATGCATGCGGTTTTAGCCTTTGTTACGTAAGGCACTGCATATTCAGCGTATACTTGGTCCACACAATTCACTGCAGCGATATACTTCTTAAGCAAGAACAGAAGTGCATAAAAGTCAAAAAGATATTGAGATGCAAATCGGAAACCATCCCCAGTTTTAATAGGGATAAACATTATGTTCTAGTTATACGAACATTAATCATGTCGGGACGTATGAATTCCAATCCATGCAGCGATATTTATAGGTGCAGAGAGACATGTGTGCTACTCTTTTCCATAATTAAATAATCCTGAAGAGACGGATTAAAAAAATTTGCAAGCTACTACATTCTATAAATAATCTGAAACAGAATCAGATTAATTTATGCCAAGATATATACCATATCAATTAATCTGAAACAAAAAAGTAGTTTTTATTTTTGATATTTTCTCTTTTTCCATAATTAAATAATCTGGAACATAATCAGATTAAAAAAGTTGCAAACTACTATATTTTATAAATAATCTTAAACAGTATCAGATTAATTTATGCCAAGATATATACCATATCAATTAATCTGAAACAAAAAAAGTAGTTTTTATTTTTGATATTTTTCATCCAAAAATTCCGGAAAATTAGAAAAATAGAACGGAGCTATCTGAGAGGCGCCACCTACAGCCCCTCGCTTCTCCTTGATATAAGTATATTGATTGATGATTGATAGTAGCATCCATAATAAAATTATATTATAAAACTAATGAAATAAACAACCACTATATTTGGTCCAACTATTGTTGTTCCTTTTTGCATAAAAAATTAACGGATTAGTTAACTTATTCAGTGATACTATCTTAAAATAAAAATTATTGTGTTACTTATTTTATATATATTTTATTTGAATTTGTGTAATCTAATATTAGAAATTAAAATACTCAAATAAGTATTTATAAAACTAGAAACGAAATGTATATACATGTGATGTATATTATATAAAATAATATTTATAATTTATGGAGTGGTCATAAATAAAAATTTGAGCATCTTTAAATTATGTGATGTTATGTAATTATTTTATTTAGGTGACCTTTGGCTTGTGGACGACTTTGTCCTTTAACTTGACTCTTGACCCTTCATTATACTTGTAACCTATTTTTCATGGCCTATATAAAGGCATTTTGTATTGCTTGAAAGGATATGAAAATTTTTCTCTATTCTTGATGTGCGGAAAATAATACCTTTAAATCGCAAGCGCACGATCTCGTTATAGTAATATATGATTCGTCCACAGAGATTAAAATTATTTTCAAAATCCTTTACTATTAAGCTAGGCGGATTAGAACAATTAATTAGTGGAGGGGTTTTTCTTAAATTAAATCTAAGACTTTGAAAGGAATTTAAGGAAAACTCGGCGTGAGTATTTTAATTAAAACAAAAACTTAATTCTACCTAAAAAATTTCAATTCGATTAATACAATAAATAAAGTAACGTCAAAGAAAATACTGCAAAACTCGATTAACCAGCCAAACAAAAGTAAACTCAAACCAAAAACTAAAACAAAGCAGACCCTGGCAATGATTTGAAGGATAAATTAAACAGAAATCCACTGAACAACAGCTCGACTCGGAACTATGTATCAACACACAGCCACCCGGTTGCCATGACTCAGTGCTCACTCACTACAACTCAGCTGTACTACGACTTAAAACAGAACTCAAAGCAACATAAACAGACTCTGGGCAACAATGCAGCAAATCCAAAACAAACCCAGCAGAAATGAACTGGAATATACACAACTCAGTACCAAAAACTAAACAGAGCAGAGACCACAGGAAATCGACACAGCAATGAGACCCAGCAAACATATAAAACGCATCGGTACTCGACTAAAACAGCAGCCGGAAGGAGTGAAAAGGATTCAAAAATGACTCGGTACTGTAGCCACAAACTCGACAAAACCCAGCTGAAAAAAACGGAACAAACTCTACTAAAACTCACTAAACTCAGAACAAACCCGGCTGCAACGAGTCGAAGAAACAGAGCACAACTCAGCGAAGCACAACCAAAACACATCAAAACAACTAGAAATCAGCCAACAACCAACAAAACTAAGCCAAGAAACACAGGACTGCAGCAACTCGGAAAGCACGACTCTTGCGACTCAGAGTCAAACAGAAAACGCAGCACAGCTCGATTCAAATCAAGATTACAGCAGCAACTCGAAAACTGACTCTGGACTCAGCTACACTACCCAACAAATCAAACTCAGCAACTCAAACATGGCAGACTCAGCATAAATTAAACTCAGAACTCGACGCAAGAACTGCGACTCGGTAACAGCTACACTAGCTCAACCCAGTGGTGACTCGCTAGCGACTCAACAGTACAAAGCAAAGAAAAGAAACAAGGCTTACTCAGTTTAAACAAGGATATGCAGAACCCAGCTAGCGACTGACACGGCGATAAACAACTCAACAAAAGCAAATTAACTCATCAATCAGAACAGCAGACAATCGACATTAAAATAAACAAAGGGTTTGGCTGGGGTTTTAAAACGAAAACGGAGGTGGGGGTTTTGTTAAAAGAAAACAGGGGAGATGATTTCAACAGGGGTTTCCAGATTTAGTTTTAAAAACTAAATGAAGAAAAGGTAGAGTAATAAACAGAGTAACGCTTTTAACATATATTTTTTTATATTTATTGGCTTACTACTTAGCAATTTAAGCAATAAAACCAAGAACAAGAAAATTTGGGGTTTTAGTTATAAACCGTAACGCAAATTGATTTTGTGCTAGGATTTTAATCACTTCCCGAAAGTAAATCTATAATTAATCAACTATTAACTAGGCTCCTTTCAATCCACAAGTAATTTTGAGTCTCATGTGGTTGGACATAGATTTCATAGCCTAGGAGTAAAAGTAAATAGCAAGATTTAAGAACAAAAATGAATAACAAAGATGAATACTTATATTGATATAAAAGTGATTACAAATTTAGAGTGCTACTACTAGATCTACTACACAGAAGAGAGGCTACTAAAAATAGAAAATCCTAGGTAGGTTGAAACATGATGGGGAGATGTGTATTTATAGGGGGAAATTAGGGTAGAGGGGGGGTGTAGGTGTCCCATCTAGATGCTTCCTTGAGAATATTCCCCTATGATCCTTTTCTTCCCATCTTTTTCTCCTTTTTGCTTTATTCTTTTATTTCTTCAAGCTTTTGCAATTTTCCTGAAAAAGAGACAAATAAACAAATAAATAAGTGAGAACAAGCAATAATTAGGTACTTAAAAATATGAAAAATATGCACTTATCAAACTTCCCCATACCTATATTTTGCTCGTCCTCGGGTAAAATCAAAAGAAAAGAAATAAATAAGTGAGAACAAGCAATATTAGGTACTTAAAAATATGAAAAATATGCACTTATCAAACTTCCCCATACCTATATTTGCTCGTCCTCGAGTAAAATCAAAAGAAAAGAAAATAAACTATGAAAACTAGATGCGATTCCTAGGCTCCTTTTTCGTAGGCGTGACGGGTGATTTTAGGTTCACCAACCCGTTAAACTCGTACACGATCTCTACAAGAGGAGTTTTGTCTCCTAAGGGTTTACAGAAGATATACCCATAAATCTGTGAGACATTCTAGCAAGTGTCTACTCGACTCTACTCTAATTTCGCCGGTGTTAACAAAAAGCGTTTTTAAGGAAAATACGACTCAAAGACTCTTTTACTAATAATCAAGATACAATTGTCTCTAATCTACTTGAATCGACACAAAAATTTACTCGAAATCCAAGGTGTGTAATGAATTTAAGGCCTTTGATGGATCCTAATTGTCTAAGAACATTTTCTCTTTTTCAACCAATTTTGAACTGACCCAATCTCTATCGAAACAAATATCTAGCCAAACTTCACAAACCCTTAGTCTTTTTTTTCTCTTTCTTTTTCTCTTTTTTTTTTCTTTTTTTGCATTGACTTTATTTTGTCCGTTTTCTTAGGCAAACAATGTTACCCATGTAGCGAGCTTTAGGTCAGTGACTCCCAAACCAAACGGTCTTAGGGCACTAGGTTTTGAAATCCCCCGATGGACTTAATAACTCGAGTAACAAAGGCCACAAAACGAGACTAGTCAATCTACTTTTGCCCATTTATCTAAAGATTTATCTATAAAGAACAAATGGGTATGAAGTAGTTATTCCTTTCATTTTCTATCTCTTTTTTTCTCTTTTTCTCTTTTTTTATTCGCAAAGGCTCGATTCGACATTGTTTCAACATGTGGGTTCTCTCTCAGGTATCGAATAATATCACTAGACAATCTCTCCATCAAAGGTCTTGTGCAAATGTGTGTGCCGTCTGGAATTACGAGTACAAATGGTCGATACAAGCTTCAAAAACAACCTTACTCAACTACGTTCAAATTATCTAAAAGACACTACATAAATATACTTTTATGAAAACATGCTAACACCAACTACTCGTAAAGTTCAAGTGTGGCAAAGACAACTTAGCTAAAACATCTCTATTTTCGGATTTTTCTATTTTTCAATTTTTTAGGGTTTTTCATTTTTAAGATTACTAGGAGAGTATGAGATGCAATACCACCAAAAACTGTTGGAAATATGGATTGAACCATCGGTTTTGAAAATTTTAGGTATTGAACTCGTTGCTTGAAGCACTTTTTCTGCCCTGATCTATAACAGATTTCTTAGGAATCCTGCTTGATATAGGCTATCAATAAGGAGTCTTCCTCCCGCTCGAGCTAAAGTTGTCAAAAAACCCCCCCAGATACGTTGACACAACCTGCCACCATTATTTCAGACTACTTACTTAATGCTCTGAAAATATTACAACTAGAGCAATGGCAATGATTACATACCAATATTTTTACCTCACTTCTATTTTGTTAATACAATATTTTTACCTCACTTCTCCTTTGATTTACTAGAAAAATCAGAGAGAGGAGAGAGATGGAATATCATTCTGTTTCTTATTTTATTCTAAGACTAACGTCCTATTTACTTTACAAAACTATTTATATGACTATATTTTGTGCCAATTGGTACTCATGACACTGATAAGACTCTCCTAAGTGTATATTGATTTTCTTCTCCAGAGATCGCTCGCTTCTGTAGCAACGGCTAACGATCAAGGCTGGTAAGTCGGTCGTTTCCAATGGTCTCTTAGACTGTAGAAAAGTTCAATTTTGTTCCTTCCATAACTTATTAATAATATATATTATTTTTCAAATTAATGTAAATTATAATGATAGTATAATTGATGAGTGCATTAGGAATTTGATAGTGAACATTTTGCCGAAAACTGGAGTCCATTCATACATAATTTTGTTATTTGATAAAACTAAACTAAATAGTAAAGTTGTCTTGTTGTTCACTAGCGGGCATTAGTTGTTCAAGGGAAGTGAGGTAAAATATTCTATTGTAATATTGCCCTCTTATTTGTAATATTCTAAAAGCAATAAGCTAATAGTCTTCAATAATGATTCATAGTTCTATCAATTCTCTGGTTTTTGACAAATTAGCTCGAGCCAGAAGCGAAACTCTTATTAATGGCTTATATCAAGACGATGAGATTCGAAGAAAGTTATAGATCGGGCGACAGAAAAGTGCTTCAAAGCATACCGTTCAAATCCTAAATTTTCAAAACCAATAGTTCACTCCAATGTTTCCAACAGTTTTTGTGTTAGTATGCATCTCATACTCTCCCCTTAAAAGTATTTGTTATGTTTTGTAGACAAAGTTCCTATTAAATTAAAAAATTTCTTTTGTATTTATTTCGAATATAGATTTACCAGCCGACTTTGGTAATTTGTGCATGCCGAGTGAAAATGTTAAGTCGTCTGGTGGATGAAGTTGGCCAAGAGAGGGACACGACATTCTAGCAAAACACCCATGTCTGAGTGCTGGTTGGAAAAGGTTTGCGACGGCGCATGAGCTCGTGAAAAAGAGATGTATTGGTCTTTCAGATGACCGCACCATACATATTCAAGATACTTTTTTTTCTCATTTTAGAACTTTGTTCCACCCTTACAGATGTCAACCGTTCGCATGCGTAAATGCATTATAGAATTATATTAGGGGAACTTCAACATTACAACAAAGTATCTAATGAGAAAAAAATACTTGAATATGTTAATGGTGATCATATGAAATACCACATATATCTCTCTCACACAGCTCTGCTCCATTGCAAAACCTTTTCCAACGAGCACTCAGACCATGGTGTTTTCTAGATATGTTGTGTCTCTCTCTTGGCCAGCTTCATCAACCAAGACACTTTAGCATCTTCATTGGCATGTACAAATTACCGAGCGACTAATAATCATCTATATTCGATATAAATACAAAAGGAAATTTTTAATTCAATATAATGACTTTGTCTACAAACCATAAGCAAAAAAAGTTTTTACTAGGAGGTAGAGATCATACCAACCAAAAACTGTTGGAAAATTATGGATTGAACCATCGGTTTTGAAATAGGGATATTGAACTGGATGCTTTGAGCACTTTTTCTGCCGATCTATAAAGATTTTTAGAATCCTCGTCTTGATATAAGCTATCGATAAGCGGACTTCCTCCCGCTCGAGCTAAGTTGTCAAAAAACAAGATAAGTTCATACAACTATGCATATTATTATAGCTATTAACTTAATTGCTCGAAAATATTACACAATAAGGGGCATGATTACAATACAATATTTTACCTCACTTCTATTTGATTAACAATATTTTTCCTCACTTCTCCTTGATTTTACTAGAAATAAGATAGAGAGAGAGATGGGAGAGAGAGAGAGAATATCTTCTGTTTCTTATTTATCAATTCATGACCGCTAAACGTCATATTATACTTTACAAAACTATTTATATGACTACTTTTGTTCCAAATTTGGTACTATGAAATTGATAAGACTCTGCATAAGTGATTATTGATTTTTTTCTCCCGGAGCTCGCTCGCTTGTAGCAACGGCTAAAGCTCAAGGCTGGTAAGTCGATCGTTCCACACAATGGTCCTATACTGGTAGAAAGTTCAATTGTTCCTCTCAATAACTATTAATAATTATATTCTTATTCAAAATTAATGTAAAATTATAATGACGTATAATTTGATGAAGTGCCATTAGGAATTTGATAGTGAACATTTGCCGACAAACTGCATCCATTCATACTAATTTTGTTTTTGATTAAACTAAAACTAAATAGTTAAAGTTGCTTGTTACTATGGGCAATACAGTTGTTCAAGGTAGAAGTGAGGTAAAATATTCTATTGTAATTATTGCCCCTTATTTGTAATATTCTAAAAGAATTAAGCTAATAGTCTTCATAATGATTCAAGTTCTATCAACTTATCTTGTTTTTGAACAAATTTAGCTCGAGCAGGAAGCGAACTCTATTAATGGCTTAGATCAAGTCGAGGATTCGAAGAAAGTTATGATGGCAGAAAAGTTGCTTCAAAGCATACCCGTTCAATAAACTAATTTCAAACCAATAGGTCACCCAAATGTTTCCAACAGCTTTTGTTGCTATGCATCTCATACTCTCCCCTTAAAAGTATTTGTTTATTAGTTTTGTAGACAAGTCGCCATTATTAAAATTAAAAAATTTCTTTTGTATTTATTTCGAAATATAGATATTACCAGCGGACTTTGGTAATTTGTGCATGCCGAGTGAAAATTTTAGTCGTCTGGTGGATGAAGTTGGCCAAGAGAGGGACACGACATATCTAGCAAAACACCATGGTTGAGTGCTGGTTGGAAAAGGGTTGTGACGGAGCAGAGCTCGTGAAAAAGATGTATTGGTCTTTCAGATGACCGCCCCATACATATTCAAGATATTTTTTTTCTCATGTATATACTTTGTTCACCTTACATTATGTCAACCGTTACGCATGGTAAATGCACGATCGAATTATATTAAGGGTGGAACTTCAAATGTACAAACAAAGTATCTAAATGAGAAAAAAAATACTTGAATATGTAATGTGTGATCATATGAAATACCAATATACTCCTCTCACAAGCTCATGCTCCCTTGCCAAACCTTTTCCAACGGGCACTCAGACCATGGTGTTTGGCTTGATATGTGTTGTCTCTTCTTGGCCAGCTCATCAACCAAGACAACTTGCATTCTTCACTTGGCATGTAAAATTTACAGAAGCGACATACTAATATCTATATTCGATATAAAACAAAAGAATTTTTAATTCAATAATAATGACTTTGTCTACAAAACAATAAGCAAATAGTTTTACTAGGAGAGTATGAGATGCATACCAACCAAAAACTGTTGGAAATATTGGATTGAACCATCGGTTTGAAAATTTAGGATATTGAACTGGTATGCTTTGAAGCACTTTTTCTGCCCCATCTATAACAGATTTCTTAGAATCCTCGTCTTGATATAGGCTATCAATAAGTGTCTTCCTCCCGCTCGAGCTAAAGATGTGTAAAAAACAAGATAAGTTGATCACAACTATGCATCATTATTTTAGACTTAACTTAATTGCTCTGAAAATATTACAAATAAGGGGCAATGATTACAATAACAATTTTTACCTCACTTCTATTTGATTAACAATATTTTACCTCACTTCTCCTTGATTACTAGAAAAATAAGAGAGAGGAGAGGGGAGAGAGAGAGAGAGAATATCCATTCTCTTTCCTATTTTCAAATCATGACCTTAAACGTCATATGACTTACAAAACTATTTATATGACTAATATTTTGTGCCCAATTTGTACTCATGACAATTGATAAAGACTCTCCATAAGTGATATATTGATTTTCTTCTCCAGGAGCTCGCCGCTTCTTAGCAACGGCTAACGATCAAGGCTGGTAAGTCGTCGTTCCACCCACTGGTCCTTATACCGGTAGAAAGTTCAATTTTGTTCCTCTCCCAATAATTATTTAATAATATTCTATTCTTTTCAAAATTAATGTAAAATTAATGACGGAAGTAATATTGATGACAGTGCCATTAGGAATTTGATAGTGAACATTTTGCCGAAAACTTCGTCCATTAATACATAATTTTGTTTTGATTAACTAAACTAAATAGTAAGTTGTCTTGTGTTACTAGCAGGGCAATTAAGTTGTTCAAGGGAAGTGAGGTATAAAAAACTATTGTAATTGCCCCTATTTGTAATGTCTAAAAGCAATTAAGCTAATAGTCTTCAATAATGATTCATAGTTCTATCAACTTATCTGTTTTTGACAAATTTAGCTCGAGCCAGAAGCGAACTCTTATTAATGGCTTTATAAGACGAGGATTCGAAGAAAGTTATAGATGCGGGCAGAAAAAGTGGTTCAAAGCATACCCGTTCATATCCTAATTTTCAAAACCAATAGTTCACTCCAATGTTTCCAACAGTTTTTGTTGCTATGCATCTCATACTCTCCCCTTAACAGTATTTGTTTATTAGTTTGTAGACAAGTTGCCATTATTAAATTAAAAAATTTCTTTTGTATTTATTTCGAGATAGCTATTACCAGCGGACTTTGGTAATTTGTGCATGCCGAGTGAAAATGTTAAAGTCTTTGGTGGATGAAGTTGGCCAGAGAGGGACACCATTATCTCGCAAAAACACCATGGTCTGGTGCTGGTTGGAAAAAGTTTGCGACGGAGCATGAGCTGTGAAAAAGTGTATTGTGTCTTTCATATGACCGCACCATACATATTCAAGATATTTTTTTCTCATTTAGATACTTTGTTCCACCCTTACATATGTCAACCGTTACGCATGAGTAAATGCATTAATAATTCTTAGGGTGGAAACTTCAACGTGTACTAAACAAAAGTATCTAATGAGAAAAACAATACCTTGACTTATGTACATGTTGTGATCATGAAATACCAATATCCTCTCTTACAAGCTCATTGTCCCATTGCAAACCTTTTCCAACGAGCACCATGGTGTTTTTGCTAGATATGTTGTGTCTCTCTCTTGCCAGCTTCTCAACCAAGACACTTTAAGCATCTTCACTTGGCATGTACAAATTACAGAAGTCGACTAATGACTATCTATTTCGTATCAATACCAAAGAAAATTTTAATTCAATAATATGACTTGTTACAAAACCAATAAGCAAATATATAGTTTTACTAGGAGAGTATGAGATGCATACCAACCAAAAACTGTTGTGAAATATTGGATTGAACCATCGGTTTTGAAAATTTATGAATTGAACTAGTGCTTTGAAGCACTTTTTCTGCCCGATCTTAAACAGATTTCTTAGAATCCTCGTCTTGATATAGGCTAATCAATAAGAGTCTTCCTCCCGCTCGGCTAAAGTTGAAAAACCAGATAAGTTGACACAACTATGCACCATTATATAGACTATTAACTAATTGCTCTGGAAAATATTACAATAAGGGGCAATGATTACAATACAATATTTTTTACCTCACTTATTTGATTAACAATATTTTTACCTCACTTCTCCTTGATTTACTAGAAAATCGAGCGAGAGAGGAGAGAGAGAAATCATTCTTTTACTTTATCAATTCATGACAGCTCAACGTCATATTACTTTACAAAACTATTATATGACTAATTATTTTGTCCAACTTGGTACTCATTGACAATTGATAAAGACTCTCCATAAGTGATATATTGATTTTCTTCTCCAGGAGATCGCTCGCTTCGTCGCAACGGCTAAACGTCAAGGCTGGTAAGTCGGTCGTTCCTCCAAATGTCCTTCTACTGGTAGAAGTTCAATTTGTTCCTTCAATACTTATTTAATAATATATATTCTTTTTTCGAAATTAATGTAAAATTATAATGTATATAATTGATGAAGTGCCATTAGGAATTTGATGTGAACATTTGGCCGAAAACTGGCAGTCCATTCTACATAATTTTGTTATTTGATTAACTAAACTAAATAGTAAAGTTGTCTTGTTCACTGCGGGCAATTAATTTTCAAGGAGAAGTGAGGTAAAAAATATTCTATTGTAATTATTGCCCCTTATTGTACATATTCTAAAGCAATTAAGCTATTAGTCTTCAAATAATGATTCATAGTTCTATCAGCTTATCTTGTTTTTGCAAATTTTAGTCGAGATCTAGAGCAACTCTATTAATGGCTTCTTATCAAGACGAGGATTCGAAAAGTTATAGATCGGGCAGAAAAAGTGTTCAAAGCATACCCGTTCAATATCCTAAATTTTCAACACCAATATTCACTCCACTGTTTCCAACAGTTTTTGGTTGCTATGCATCTCATACTCTTCTCCCTAAAAGTATTTGTTTATTAGTTTTGTAGACAAAGTCGCCATTATTAAATTAAAAAATTTCTTTTGTATTATTTCGAATATAGATATTACCAGCCGACTTGGTATTTGTGCTTGCGAGTGAAATTTAAATCGTTTCGTGTGAAGTTGGCCAAGGAGGGACACGACATATCTAGCAAAACAACACCATAGTCTGAGTGTTGTTGGAAAAGGTTGCGACGGAGCATGAGCTCGTGAAAAAGAGATGTATTGGTCTTTCATGACCGCACCATACATATTCAAGATATTTTTTTTCTCATTTAGATACTTGTTCCACCCTTACATATGTCAACCTTACGCATGAGTAAATGCACGATCGAATTCTATTAATGGTGGAACCTTCAACGAGTCACAAACACCAATGTACTAAATGAGGAAAACAACAATACCTTGAAATGTAATGTGTGATCAATGAATTACCAATATATCTCTCTCAAGCTCCATGTTCCCTTGCAAACTTTTTCAAACGAGCACTCAGGACCTTGTTTTGCTAGACTATGTTGTGTCTCTCTCTTGGCGCCGAGCTTCATCAACCAAGACAGCTTAGCATCTTCCTTGGGCATGTACAAATTACAGGAAAGTCGACTACTGATTCTATATTCGATATTTAATAATACAAAGAAAACCTTTTAAATCAAATACTAATGGACTTTGTCTACAAAAACCAATAAGCAAATGTTTTTTTTTACTAGGAGGTATGCGATGATACCACACCACAACGTGGAAAATATTGTGATTGAACCATCGGTTTTGGAAAAATTTCGGTATTGATTCACGGTATGCTTTGACGCACGTTTCTGCCCGATCTATAACACATTTCTTAGACCTTCGTCTATCTATAGGGCTATCCAATAGGAGTCTTCCTCCCGCTCGAGCCTAAAGTTGTCAAAAAAC
>NC_030384.2:2338767-2493006 GCF_001625215.2 Daucus carota subsp. sativus | reverse complement strand
AGATAAGTTGATACAACTATGCATCATTATTATAGACTATTAACTTAATGCTCTGAAAATATTACAAATAAGGGGCAATGATTACAATACAATATTTTTACCTCACTTCTATTTGATTAACAATATTTTTACCTCACTTCTCCTTGATTTACTAGAAAAAATCAGAGAGAGGAGAGAGAGAGAATATCATTCTGTTTCTTATTTATCAATTCATGACCGCTAAACGTCATATTACTTTACAAAACTATTTATATGACTAATATTTTGTGCCAAATTGGTACTCATGACAATTGATAAGACTCTCCATAAGTGATATATTGATTTTCTTCTCCAGGAGCTCGCTCGCTTCTGTAGCAACGGCTAACGATCAAGGCTGGTAAGTCGGTCGTTCCACACAATGGTCCTTATACTGGTAGAAAGTTCAATTTTGTTCCTCTCAATAACTTATTTAATAATATATATTCTTATTTCAAAATTAATGTAAAATTATAATGACAGTATAATTTGATGAAGTGCCATTAGGAATTTGATAGTGAACATTTTGCCGAAAACTGCAGTCCATTCATACATAATTTTGTTATTTGATTAAACTAAACTAAATAGTAAAGTTGTCTTGTGTTCACTAGCAGGGCAATTAAGTTGTTCAAGGAGAAGTGAGGTAAAAATATTCTATTGTAATCATTGCTTCTTATTTGTAATATTCTAAAAGCAATTAAGCTAATAGTCTTCAATAATGATTCATAGTACTATCAAATTATCTTGTTTTTGACAAATTTAGCTCGAGCCAGAAGCGAACTCTTATTAATGGCTTATATCAAGACGAGGATTCGAAGAAAGTTATAGATCGGGCCAAAAAAGTGCTTCAAAGCATACCCGTTCAATATCCTAAATTTTCAAAACCAATAGTTCACTCCAATGTTTCCAACAGTTTTTGGTTGGTATGCATCTCATACTCTCCCCTTAAAAGTATTTGCTTATTAGTTTTGTAGACAAAGTTGCCATTATTAAATTAAAAAATTTCTTTTGTATTTATTTCGAATATAGATATTACCAGCCGACTTTGGTAATTTGTGCATGCCGAGTGAAAATGTTAAAGTCGTCTTGGTGGATGAAGTTGGCCAAGAGAGGGACACGACATATCTAGCAAAACACCATGGTCTGAGTGCTGGTTGGAAAAGGTTTGCGACGGAGCATGAGCTCGTGAAAAGAGATGTATTGGTCTTTCAGATGACCGCACCATACATATTCAAGATATATTTTTTTCTCATTTAGATACTTTGTTCCACCCTTACAGATGTCAACCGTTACGCATGAGTAAATGCACGATCGAATTATATTAAGGGTGGAACTTCAACATGTACAAACAAAGTATCTAAATGAGAAAAACAATACCTTGAATATGTAATGTGTGATCATATGAAATACCAATATATCTCCTCTCACAAGCTCATGCTCCTTGCAAACCTTTCCAACGAGCACTCAGACCATGGTGTTTTGCTAGATATGTTGTGTCTCTCTCTTGGCCAGCTTCATCAACCAAGACAACTTTAGCATCTTCACTTGGCATGTACAAATTACAGAAGTCGACTAATAATATCTATATTCGATATAAATACAAAAGAAAATTTTTAATTCAATAATAATGACTTTGTCTACAAAACCAATAAGCAAATAGTTTTACTAGGAGAGTATGAGATGCATACCAACCAAAAACTGTTGGAAATATTGGATTGAACCATCGGTTTTGAAAATTTAGGATATTGAACTGGTATGCTTTGAAGCACTTTTTCTGCCCGATCTATAAAAGATTTCTTAGAATCCTCGTCTTGATATAAGCTATCGATAAGAGACTTCCTCCCGCTCGAGCTAAAGTTGTCAAAAACAAGATAAGTTCATACAACTATGCATCATTATTATAGACTATTAACTTAATTGCTCTGAAAATATTACAAATAAGGGGCAATGATTACAATACAATATTTTTACCTCACTTCTATTTGATTAACAATATTTTTACCTCACTTCTCCTTGATTTACTAGAAAAATAAGAGAGAGAGAGAAGGAGAGAGAGAGAGAGAATATCATTCTGTTTCTTATTTATCAATTCATGACCGCTAAACGTCATATTACTTTACAAAACTATTTATATGACTAATATTTTGTGCCAAATTGGTACTAATGACAATTGATAAGACTCTGCATAAGTGATATATTGATTTTTTTCTCCAGGAGCTCGCTCGCTTCTGTAGCAACGGCTAAAGATCAAGGCTGGTAAGTCGATCGTTCCACACAATGGTCCTTATACTGGTAGAAAGTTCAATTTTGTTCCTCTCAATAACTTATTTAATAATATATATTCTTATTTCAAAATTAATGTAAAATTATAATGACAGTATAATTTGATGAAGTGCCATTAGGAATTTGATAGTGAACATTTTGCCGAAAACTGCATTCCATTCATACATAATTTTGTTATTTGATTAAACTAAACTAAATAGTAAAGTTGTCTTGTGTTCACTATCAGGGCAATTAAGTTGTTCAAGTAGAAGTGAGGTAATAATATTCTATTGTAATTATTGCCCCTTATTTGTAATATTCTAAAAGCAATTAAGCTAATAGTCTTCAATAATGATTCATAGTTCTATCAACTTATCTTGTTTTTGACAAATTTAGCTCGAGCCAGAAGCGAACTCTTATTAATGGCTTAGATCAAGTCGAGGATTCGAAGAAAGTTATAGATCGGGCAGAAAAAGTGCTTCAAAGCATACCCGTTCAATATCCTAAATTTTCAAAACCAATAGTTCACTCCAATGTTTCCAACAGCTTTTAGTTGCTATGCATCTCATACTCTCCCCTTAAAAGTATTTGTTTATTAGTTTTGTAGACAAAGTCGCCATTATTAAATTAAAAAATTTCTTTTGTATTTATTTCGAATATAGATATTACCAGCGGACTTTGGTAATTTGTGCATGCCGAGTGAAAATGTTAAAGTCGTCTTGGTGGATGAAGTTGGCCAAGAGAGGGACACGACATATCTAGCAAAACACCATGGTCTGAGTGCTGGTTTGAAAAGGGTTGTGACGGAGCATGAGCTCGTGAAAAGAGATGTATTGGTCTTTCAGATGACCGCACCATACATATTCAAGATATTTTTTTTCTCATTTAGATACTTTGTTCCACCGTTACATATGTCAACCGTTACGCATGAGTAAATGCACGATCGAATTATATTAAGGGTGGAACTTCAATATGTACAAACAAAGTATCTAAATGAGAAAAACAATACCTTGAATATGTAATGTGTGATCATATGAAATACCAATATATCTCCTCTCACAAGCTCATGCTCCCTTGCAAACCTTTTCCAACGAGCACTCAGACCATGGTGTTTTGCTAGATATGTTGTGTCTCTCTCTTGGCCAGCTTCATCAACCAAGACAACTTTAGCATCTTCACTTGGCATGTACAAATTACAGAAGTCGACTAATAATATCTATATTCGATATAAACACAAAAGAAAATTTTTAATTTAATAATAATGACTTTGTCTACAAAACCAATAAGCAAATAGTTTACTAGGAGAGTATGAGATGCATACCAACCAAAAACTGTTGGAAATATTGGATTGAACCATCGGTTTTGAAAATTTAGGATATTGAACTGGTATGCTTTGAAGCACTTTTTCTGCCCCATCTATAACAGATTTCTTAGAATCCTCGTCTTGATATAGGCTATCAATAAGTGTCTTCCTCCCGCTCGAGCTAAAGATGTTAAAAACAAGATAAGTTGATACAATTATGCATCATTATTTTAGACTATTAACTTAATTGCTCTGAAAATATTACAAATAAGGGGCAATGATTACAATACAATATTTTTACCTCACTTCTATTTGATTAACAATATTTTTACCTCACTTCTCCTTGATTTACTAGAAAAATAAGAGAGAGAGAGGGAGAGAGAGAGAGAGAATATCATTCTCTTTCTTATTTATCAATTCATGACCGCTAAACGTCATATGACTTTACAAAACTATTTATATGACTAATATTTTGTGCCAAATTTGTACTCATGACAATTGATAAGACTCTCCATAAGTGATATATTGATTTTCTTCTCCAGGAGCTCGCTCGCTTCTGTAGCAACGGCTAACGATCAAGGCTGGTAAGTCGGTCGTTCCACACAATGGTCCTTATACCGGTAGAAAGTTCAATTTTGTTCCTCTCAATAACTTATTTAATAATATATATTCTTATTTCAAAATTAATGTAAAATTATAATGACAGTATAATATGATGAAGTGCCATTAGGAATTTGATAGTGAACATTTTGCCGAAAACTTCTGTCCATTAATACATAATTTTGTTATTTGATTAAACTAAACTAAATAGTAAAGTTGTCTTGTGTTCAATAGCAGGGCAATTAAGTTGTTCAAGGAGAAGTGAGGTAAAAATATTCTATTGTAATCATTGCCCCTTATTTGTAATATTCTAAAAGCAATTAAGCTAATAGTCTTCAATAATGATTCATAGTTCTATCAACTTATCTTGTTTTTGACAAATTTAGCTCGAGCCAGAAGCGAACTCTTATTAATGGCTTATATCAAGACGAGGATTCGAAGAAAGTTATAGATCGGGCAGAAAAAGTGCTTCAAAGCATACCCGTTCAATATCCTATATTTTCAAAACCAATAGTTCACTCCAATGTTTCCAACAGTTTTTGGTTGCTATGCATCTCATACTCTCCCCTTAAAAGTATTTGTTTATTAGTTTTGTAGACAAAGTTGCCATTATTAAATTAAAAAATTTCTTTTGTATTTATTTCGAAGATAGATATTACCAGCGGACTTTGGTAATTTGTGCATGCCGAGTGAAAATGTTAAAGTCGTCTTGGTGGATGAAGTTGGCCAAGAGAGGGACACGACATATCTAGCAAAACACCATGGTCTGAGTGCTGGTTGGAAAAAGTTTGCGACGGAGCATGAGCTTGTGAAAAGAGATGTATTGGTCTTTCATATGACCGCACCATACATATTCAAGATATTTTTTTCTCATTTAGATACTTTGTTCCACCCTTACATATGTCAACCGTTACGCATGAGTAAATGCATTATAGAATTATATTAAGGGTGGAACTTCAACGTGTACTAACAAAGTATCTAAATGAGAAAAACAATACCTTGAATATGTAATGTGTGATCATATGAAATACCAGTATATCTCCTCTCACAAGCTCATGTTCCCTTGCAAACCTTTTCCAACGAGCACCATGGTGTTTTGCTAGATATGTTGTGTCTCTCTCTTGGCCAGCTTCATCAACCAAGACAGCTTTAACATCTTCACTTGGCATGTACAAATTACAGAAGTCGACTAATGATATCTATATTCGATATCAATACCAAAGAAAATTTTTAATTCAATAATAATGACTTTGTCTACAAAACCAATAAGCAAATATATAGTTTTACTAGGAGAGTATGAGATGCATACCAACCAAAAACTGTTGGAAATATTGGATTGAACCATCGGTTTTGAAAATTTAGGATATTGAACTAGTATGCTTTGAAGCACTTTTTCTGCCCGATCTATAACAGATTTCTTAGAATCCTCGTCTTGATATAGGCTATCAATAAGAGTCTTCCTCCCGCTCGAGCTAAAGTTGTCAAAAACCAGATAAGTTGACACAACTATGCACCATTATTATAGACTATTAACTTAATTGCTCTGAAAATATTACAAATAAGGGGCAATGATTACAATACAATATTTTTACCTCACTTCTATTTGATTAACAATATTTTTACCTCACTTCTCCTTGATTTACTAGAAAAATCAGAGAGAGAGAGAGAGAGAATATCATTCTGTTTCTTATTTATCAATTCATGACAGCTAAACGTCATATTACTTTACAAAACTATTTATATGACTAATATTTTGTGCCAAATTGGTACTCATGACAATTGATAAGACTCTCCATAAGTGATATATTGATTTTCTTCTCCAGGAGATCGCTCGCTTCTGTAGCAACGGCTAACGATCAAGGCTGGTAAGTCGGTCGTTCCTCACAATGGTCCTTATACTGGTAGAAAGTTCAATTTTGTTCCTTTCAATAACTTATTTAATAATATATATTCTTTTTTCGAAATTAATGTAAAATTATAATGATAGTATAATTTGATGAAGTGCCATTAGGAATTTGATAGTGAACATTTTGCCGAAAACTGGAGTCCATTCATACATAATTTTGTTATTTGATTAAACTAAACTAAATAGTAAAGTTGTCTTGTGTTCACTAGCAGGGCAATTAAATTGTTCAAGGAGAAGTGAGGTAAAAATATTCTATTGTAATTATTGCCCCTTATTTGTAATATTCTAAAAGCAATTAAGCTATTAGTCTTCAATAATGATTCATAGTTCTATCAGCTTATCTTGTTTTTGACAAATTTAGCTCGAGCTAGAAGCGAACTCTTATTAATGGCTTATATCAAGACGAGGATTCGAAGAAAGTTATAGATCGGGCAGAAAAAGTGCTTCAAAGCATACCCGTTCAATATCCTAAATTTTCAAAACCAATAGTTCACTCCAATGTTTCCAACAGTTTTTGGTTGCTATGCATCTCATACTCTCCCCTTAAAAGTATTTGTTTATTAGTTTTGTAGACAAAGTCGCCATTATTAAATTAAAAAATTTCTTTTGTATTTATTTCGAATATAGATATTACCAGCCGACCTTGGTAATTTGTGCTTGCCGAGTGAAAATGTTAAAGTCGTCTTCGTGGATGAAGTTGGCCAAGAGAGGGACACGACATATCTAGCAAAACACCATAGTCTGAGTGGTGGTTGGAAAAGGTTTGCGACGGAGCATGAGCTCGTGAAAAGAGATGTATTGGTCTTTCATATGACCGCACCATACATATTCAAGATATTTTTTTTTCTCATTTAGATACTTTGTTCCACCCTTACATATGTCAACCATTACGCATGAGTAAATGCACGATCGAATTATATTAATGGTGGAACTTCAACGAGTACAAACAAAGTATCTAAATGAGAAAAACAATACCTTGAATATGTAATGTGTGATCATATGAATTACCAATATATCTCCTCTCACAAGCTCATGCTCCCTTGCAAACTTTTTCCAACGAGCACTCAGACCATGGTGTTTTGCTAGATATGTTGTGTCTCTCTCTTGGCCAGCTTCATCAACCAAGACAGCTTTAGCATCTTCACTTGGCATGTACAAATTACAGAAGTCGACTAATGATATCTATATTCGATATAAATACAAAAGAAAACTTTTAAATCAATAATAATGACTTTGTCTACAAAACCAATAAGCAAATAGTTTTACTAGGAGAGTATGAGATGCATACCAACCAAAAACTGTTGGAAATATTGGATTGAACCATCGGTTTTGAAAATTTAGGATATTGAACTGGTATGCTTTGAAGCACTTTTTCTGCCCGATCTATAACAAATTTCTTAGAATCCTCGTCTTGATATAGGCTATCAATAAGAGTCTTCCTCCCGCTCGAGCTAAAGTTGTCAAAAACAAGATAAGTTCATACAACTATGCATCATTATTATAGACTATTAACTTAATTGCTCTGAAAATATTACAAATAAGGGGCAATGATTACAATACAGTATTTTTACCTAACTTCTATTTGATTAACAATATTTTTACCTCACTTCTCCTTGATTTACTAGAAAAATAAGAGAGAGAGGGAGAGAGAGGGAGAGAGAGAGAATATCATTCTGTTTCTTATTTATCAATTCATGACCGCTAAACGTCATATTACTTTACAAAACTATTTATATGAATAATATTTTGTGCCAAATTGGTACTCATGACAATTGATAAGACTCTCCATAAGTGATATATTGATTTTCTTCTCCAGGAGCTCGCTCGCTTCTGTAGCAACGGCTAACGATCAAGGCTGGTAAGTCGGTCGTTCCACACAATGGTCCTTATACTGGTAGAAAGTTCAATTTTGTTCCTCACAATAACTTATTTAATAATATATATTCTTATTTCAAAATTAATGTTTAATTATAATGACAGTATAATTTGATGAAATGCCATTAGGAATTTGATAGTGAACATTTTGCCGAAACTGCAGTCCATTCATACATAATTTTGTTATTTGATTAAACTAAACTAAATAGTAAAGTTGTCTTGTGTTCACTAGGAGGGCAATTAAGTTGTTCAAGGAGAAGTGAGGTAAAAATATTCTATTGTAATTATTGCCCCTTATTTGTAATATTCTAAAATCAATTAAGCTAATAGTCTTCAATAATGATTCATAGTTCTATCAACTTATCTTGTTTTTGACAAATTCAGCTCGAGCCAGAAGCGAACTCTTATTAATGGCTTATATCAAGACGAGGATTCGAAGAAAGTTATAGATCGGGCAGAAAAAGTGCTTCAAAGCATACCCGTTCAATATCCTAAATTTTCAAAACCAATAGTTCACTCCAATGTTTCCAACAGTTTTTGGTTGCTATGCATCTCATACTCTCCCCTTAAAAGTATTTGTTTATTAGTTTTGTAGACAAAGTTGCCATTATTAAATTAAAAAATTTCTTTTGTATTTATTTCGAATATAGATATTACCAGCCGACTTTGGTAATTTGTGCATGCCGAGTGAAAATGTTAAAGTCGTCTTGGTGGATGAAGTTGGCCAAGATAGGGACACGACATATCTAGCAAAACACCATGGTCTGAGTGCTGGTTGGAAAAGGTTTGCGACGGAGCATGAGCTTGTGAAAAGAGATGTATTGGTCTTTCAGATGACCGCACCATACATATTCAAGATATTTTTTTTCTCATTTAGATACTTTGTTCCACCCTTACATATGTCAACCGTTACGCATGAGTAAATGCATTATCGAATTATATTAAGGGTGGAACTTCAACATGTACAAATAAAGTATCTAAATGAGAAAAACAATACCTTGAATATGTAATGTGTGATCATATGAAATACCAATATATCTCTTCTCACAAGCTCATGCTTCCATTGCAAACCTTTTCCAACGAGCACTCAGACCATGGTGTTTTGCTAGATATGTTGTGTCTCTCTCTTGGCCAGCTTCATCAACCAAGACACCTTTAGCATCTTCACTTGGCATGTACAAATTACAGAAGTCGACTAATAATATCTATATTCGATATAAATACAAGAGAAATTTTTTAATTCAATAATAATGACTTTGTCTACAAAACCAATAAGCAAATATATAGTTTTACTAGGAGAGTATGAGATGCATACCAACCAAAAACTGTTGGAAATATTGGATTGAACCATCGGTTTTGAAAATTTAGGATATTGAACTGGTATGCTTTCAACCACTTTTTATGCCCGATCTATAAAAGATTTCTTAGAATCCTCGTCTTAATATAGGCTATCAATAAGAGTCTTCCTCCCGCTCGAGCTAAAGTTGTCAAAAACAAGATAAGTTCATACAACTATGCATCATTATTATAGACTATTAACTTAATTGCTCTGAAAATATTACAAATAAGGGGCAATGATTACAATACAATATTTTTACCTCACTTCTATTTGATTAACAATATTTTTACCTCACTTCTCCTTGATTTACTAGAAAAATAAGAGAGAGAGAGAGAGGGAGAGAGAGAGAGAATATCATTCTGTTTCTTATTTATCAATTCATGACCGCTGAACGTCATATTACTTTACAAAACTATTTATATGACTAATATTTTGTGCCAAATTGGTACTCATGACAATTGATAAGACTCTCCATAAGTGATATATTGATTTTCTTCTCCAGGAGATCGCTCGCTTCTGTAGCAACGGCTAACGATCAAGGCTGGTAAGTCGGTCGTTCCATACAATGGTCCTTATACTGGTAGAAAGTTCAATTTTGTTCCTCTCAATAACTTATTTAATAATATATATTCTTTTTTCCAAATTAATGTAAAATTATAATGACAGTATAATTTGATGAAGTGCCATTAGGAATTTGATAGTGAACATTTTGCCGAAAATTGCAGTCCATTCATACATAATTTTGTTATTTGATTAAACTAAACTAAATAGTAAAGTTTGAAAGGCATATGTTTAGCCTATTTGTAATTAAAGAGGTACCAACTCAACTCTGATAAGAAAGCAAGGTAAATAGCAAGTACTGTTGAAGGAATCCGTACGAAGAACGTCAAGTGATTTATTGAAATTATATGTCTGAAGAAGTTCAGGATGCTGCTACAAACCACTGGAAGAAGTTCATTAATATGTTCAAGCCTCAGTGTGCAAATAATCTTTTGATAAAGAATATTTATTTCAGCTAGATACAGATGAACCAGACAGTACATTTGTGTGTCAGCTACTCAGATTAAGTATTCTGCATCAACTACAAGTGGCCGATCGATCAAGACAAAGATCTACAGAGTTTAATCTTGCCAGAAGTCTCTACTGTTGAAGAAATATAATTTTATAAGTATTCATTTAATTATTTCACTTATCTAAATAATTAAATTAGCTGTATAATTTATTTATTAAATTGATTCACCTTCGAATTAATTTAATTTATGAATTTATATAATTAATATAATTAAGTGAGTAATTATTGAGTATTTATTTAATTAAAACTAATGTTTTAGTGATTAAATGACTCGGCATGACATTCCTAAAGAATGTCATACCGTGTCAATGATTCAGACATTTCTGGCATGACTTTCTAAGTCATACCGTGTCCTGGTTTATGGTTTTCAAGTATGTTATGACATTACTAGATAATGTCATACCGTTTGGCCATAGCAGACATTCACTGGTATGACATAAAAATGTCATACCGTGTCCTTATACTAGGCATTATGCTTGTGCGTGTATGACATTCATATTTATGACTTAAAAAGTCATACATGGCTCAACCGAATGGCTTTCTTTGGTTAAGTCATGCCAAATGAAGAGTGGTGACCAAGGAAAAATGTCATACCGCCCCTGGCAGTATGACATTCTTTATATATGTCATTCCTTCTTTGTTTTAGGGCATGGCTTTGTGTAATAATGTCATCTCTTCCATTTTAATGTCATTCCTAAGCTAGAAAGTCATCTTTCAATGTCATACCTAGATCCAAGTGGTTTGCCTATAAATATGGCTTCACTTCTTCATTTGTATGTTGTTCATTGCATTGTAAACTTTCAACTTGTTTGTAACTTGCTATTCGTTATATCCACAGTTTTCTGTGCTTTGATCACTCGGTTGTTTTAATCACTAAACTAGAATACATCCTGTCGAATTTATTCTACGAACTTTAGTGGACATTAAAACGAACCTTATTAATTATATAACGACTTAAAACATTGTTATATTAATTAATTAAAATCTGATTAACAAGTTTAATTCAAATCAGATTATTCCGCCGCGATTTTTAGTGACGATTGTATTCAACCCCCCCTTCTACAATCGTTTCAGGACCTAACAATTGGCATCAGAGCGGTTGATACCATTTTTCCGTATCAGATCCTATACACACTCTATAACATCCAAATATTTTTTATTCGAATTAATTGTATTCCAAAAATTAATTCTGATTTAAAATATTTTTCCATCAAAAATCCAAATCTCATCCAAACACTATTCACTTCAAATCCTTAAACATGAGTACACAAAAGATCAGTAGCATCAAAATCCCACCGTTCAGCAAGGAACACTTTAGCCTATGGAAGAGGCACATGTTATTATTCCTCCGCACAGCCAACAGAAAATATATCGGGATATTAAACAAGTGTGTTTCTATTCCGATGAAAGTCATATTAGCACACGAAGAAGAAGGTGTGTTAATACCTCATCAGACCATTCTGAAAGAACTTCATGAGTACAAAGATGAAGAGGGTGAACAGATGAACTTAGATGACGCTCTTCAACTAATTTTGGTGGAATCTCTAGATCCAGTAATGTACAATGCTGTTGTTAATTGTACGAACGCCAAACAAATCTAGGATGCGTTAGAGATCATCAATGAAGGCTCAGATGAAGTTAGAGAAAACAAGAAAGAGATACTGATGGCTCAGTATGAACAGTTTGGTTCCAATCCCGGTGAAGGGATTTCAGAAGTGTTTATCAGACTTAATAATCTTATTAATAATCTAAATTTAAATGGGAAATACTACGACAAGAAAGAGGTCAACATGAAATTTCTCTTAACACTTCCTGAACATCTGGAACACAGAATCACAGCCATCAGGGAAAGCAGAGATCTGAATGAGATATCTCTGGAGAGACTCTACGGAGTGTTGAAAACTTATGAACTTGAACAAGTTCAAAGTAAACAGAGATATGGCTGGGGTAAAACACTGAACCATTCGAGAGCTCTAGTTGTTGAGTCACCTGTACCGGAAGAGAAGAAGGATGTTGTTGTCCCTTCTAAAACCACTCAGGAATTTGTTGTACCTGAGATGGGTCAGACTGCCTCTTCCAGTGGTGACGAAGAGTTCTATACAATGGAAGAGCTAGAACAATTAGAAGATCAATCTCTATCTCTGTTTGACAAGAAGTTTGGAAACATGAGATTCAGGAAGAATCCCTCCCACAAGTACAAACCTACTGTGAACAGGTTTCAGAAAGGAGGTTATTCATCTTCTACGAGCAAAGGAGGATACAAGACTGGGATGGTGGATATAAGCAAGTTCAAATGCTTCAACTGTGGTGAACCAGGACACTTTGCAACTGAATGCAAACAGCCCACGGTTCAAGGAAAGAGAAAAGATTCCTACGACGAGCTGAAGCAGAAGTATGATGCACTTGTGAGAAAGCATCAGGGTACTTCTGGAAATCAAAATTACAAAAGCAAGTCTTATCTGGCAGAAGGGAAAAGCTGGGATGATACAGATAGTGATGAAGAGGAGCAGCTAGGGAATGTTGCTCTTATGGCTAATGCTGGATCATCTTCACCTCCTCCTGCTGGAAGCTTTCAGGTAGATCCTACATGCCCTAAACTTTTTATGCAATTAGGACTCGAAAGAGATGATGCTATTAAAAAGTTGAAAGCTGCCAATCTTAAAATTGATACGTTAGTCTTAGATATTCATGCTTATTAGATGAATGAGATGAACGTATTAAAACCTAAAATAGAACAACTGACTATGGATTTAGGATTACAATGTGCTAAAGTCAGAGTTCTAGAGAAAGGTGAGATTGCTTTAAGACTTCAGCTAGATGAAGAGAAAGTGAAATGTAAAGCCTTTAAGGATGCCTCCACTATAGTCAAAGAACTTAATGATAAACAAGAGATCAAGAGAACTGTTGGAATAGGTTTTGACTATAACAAATCTGTAGGTAAGGCTAGTAACATTACTCCCTTTAAGAAGAGTGCTGAGGAGAGAGGAATTCCTTTTGTTTTGAAAGATTCCCCTCAACCCCTGTTCAAATCCTCAGAAGCTGAACCTCTGTTAGAAACTCCTGTTGTCATTAGATATGAACTCAAACAGGAAGACCTTAAAATGAAAGAGAGTAATGAGAAGAGAGATGAGATCCTGACATCACTGAAACCAATCAAAGTGAAAGGCAATGTTAGGTTGCCTAAAGCTGGTTTAGGTGTCAACTCTGAGAGAACTAAATTCAACAAGCCTAATAATTTTGTGAATAGTAAGAACAAGAACAATAGATGTCATTCTACTGAGAACTTTAAATCTGTTAACAAGGTTAGAGTAGAATCTATTGATGTTCCTACTACTGTGACTGATATTCCTGTTGTTCCTGTTTTTGATGCATGTCATAAATGTTGTGGTGTTGATAATTGCATGACTTGTGCTTTCAATATGATGTCTGCTTATTTTAGAAATTTGCATGCTAAAAATGAAAACACATCTCCTAGACAACACACAAACAATAAGCATGCTAGATCAAAGACTGATAGTCCTCCTCGTGTGAGGAAGGAGAATTATGTTCCAAAGCCTAAAACCAAGGTTTATAAGGCTGTTGTTAAGGAAGTGAGTTCAGTCAAATCAGAACCAAGTATCAGTCCAAGAGGCTCTGTTGTATTACCTGATAGAAATCAATTCTTTAAGTTTGCTGGACCCAATCAAGTGTGGGTCCCAAAGAAGGTTTAATCAAGTTGTCTTTTGCAGGGTGCCAGTGGAATTGTACGAGTTACTTGGGTGCTTGACAGTGGAGCGTCAATCCACATGACTGGCAATAGATCCCTGCTGGAAGACATAAGAGAAGGAGCTGGCCCTACAGTCAGTTTTGCTGATAATAGCAAAGGTCGTACTGTGGGATATGGCAAGTACAAAATTGGAAGGATCATCATAGAAGATATTGCAATAGTTGAAGGACTTCAACATAATCTCCTGAGTGTCAGTCAATTTTGTGACAAGGGATATTATGTTCATTTTTAAAAGGAGATATGTATCATTAAACATATCAAGGATAAGCGTCCTTCACTATGTGGCATAAGAAAAGGCAATATATTCGTAGCTGACTTGTCTTCAGGACCAGGAAACGAAGTTCACTGTTTCTACGCCAAAGCGTCTGCTGAAGATAGTTGGTTATGGCATAAGAAACTCTCACACCTTAACTTCAAAACCATGAACTCTCTAGTCAAGAGAGATCTAGTGAGAGGTTTGCCTTCCCTGGAATTCTCAACTGATGATCTCTGTGAAGCTTGTCAGAAAGGAAAAGCGAAGAGATCATCTCACAAAGGCAAAACCATCAATACCATTACAGATCCACTTCATTTGTTGCATATGGATTTGTTTGGCCCTGTGAATGTTGCATCTATTGATGGAGGAAGATATGCCTTGGTTATTGTGGATGACTTCTCAAAATTTACTTGGGTTTACTTCCTGGCTTCTAAGGATGAAACCCCGATGACAGTGATTGATCATATTAAGTTAGTTGAATTGGATAAAGGTGTGCCAGTCAAAGCTGTAAGGTCAGACAATGGCACAGAATTCAAGAATCAAACTCTAATCAACTTTTACTCTGAAAAGGGAATTAGAAGGCAGTATTCAGCACCAAGGACTCCTCAGCAGAATGGAGTCTTCGAAAGAAAGAATCGTACACTAATTGAAGCTGCAAGGACTATGATTGCTGAATCAAAGCTTCCACTGTACTTTTGGGCTGAAGCTGTGTCTACTGCCTGCTATACCCAGAATAGAACTTTGATCAACAAGGATCATATGAAAACTCCATTTCATCTGTATAACAACAAGAAACCTTATGTCAAACATCTTCATGTCTTTGGAGCCAAGTGTTATGTTCTCAAGGATGGTGAAGAGAACTTGAACAAGTTTGAGCCAAAGGCATCTGAAGCAATTTTTGTTGGTTATACAAATAATGCTTATAGAGTTTTTGTAATTGATACTCTGTCAGTGAAAGTTAGTGTCAATGTAACATTTGATGACACTAAACTACCAGGTTTACAATCTGCTGATCCATCTGAATCTCTGAAGTTTGACAACTATCCAGATTCTGATTCAGATGATGATGTGCCACCTGAGGTTACAACAGGTGATGACAACAATGATAATGATCCAGGCAATGGTGGAGGAAATGACAATAATGCTGGAGATTCCACTGATGCTAGTGGTGGATCATCAAGTAATCCTGGCAACAACTCAGGGGGAGCTGGTGGATCAACTAGTCATACACATCAGCCTAATGATAATACTGCTGAATCATCAAGGACACAACTTCCAAGGGAAAGGATTTGGAGCAGAGATCATCCCTTTGATTTAATTATTGGTGATCCTGATGCTGGTGTCAAGACTAGAAGTGCTACGATAAATGAATGTCTATTCTCTGGTTTTCTATCACAATTAGAACCAAAAAAAATAGATGAAGCACTTGCTGATCCTGATTGGGTTCTTGCCATGCAAGAAGAACTCAATCAATTTGAGAGACAAGAAGTCTGGGCCCTGGTTCCAAGACCAAATGGAAAGTCTACAATTGGAGCTAGATGGATCTTCCGTAACAAGTTAGATGGTGATGGCATTGTTGTGAGAAACAAAGCCAGACTGGTTGCAAAAGGTTATTCTCAGGAAGAAGGAATTGATTATGATGAAACCTATGCTCCAGTTGCTCGTCTTGAAGCCATCAGAATATTCCTTGCATTTGTTGCACATTCCAACTTCAAAGTTTATCAGATGGATGTGAAAAGTGCATTTCTGAATGGAAAGCTGGAAGAAGAAGTATATCTGGAACAGCCCCCTGGCTTTGAAAATCCAAAATTTGCTGATTTTGTGTACTTCCTATTCAAAGCTGTCTATGGACTCAAGCAGTCACCAAGGACATGGTATGACACCCTCTCTGAATTTTTAATTGAAAATAAATTTACTAGAGGTGTCATAGACAAAACTCTCTTTTACAAATTGCATGATAATGATATGATATTTGTTCAAATATATGTTGATGATATTATATTTGGTTCTACTAACGATAACTTGTGCAAGAGATTTGCTAAGTTAATGCAGAGTAATTATGAAATGAGTATGATGGGTGAGCTATCCTACTTTCTTGGTCTTCAAGTAAGCCAAAAGGAAGATGGAATCTTTATTTGCCAATCAAAGTATGTCAGAGATCTTCTAAGAAAGTACAATCTAGAAGACTGTTCACCGGCAAAGACACCCATGGCCACTGCCACTAAGCTTGACCAGGATAAATCTGGTAAGAAAGTTGATATCTCAAGCTATCGAGGTATGATTGGTTCATTACTCTATCTCACTGCTAGTAGACCAGATATTATGTTTGCAACATGTTTGTGTGCTAGGTTTCAGGCTGATCCTAAAGAATCACATCTTATAGCCGTCAAAAGAATCTTTAGATATCTTAAGGGTACACCTGGTTTAGGTATTTGGTACCATAAGAATACTGGTTTTGACTTAACCGGCTATACAGATTCTGATTCTGCAGGTTGCAGGATTGATAGAAAGAGTACGTCTGGAAGCTGTCAATTTCTAGGACGTCGGTTGGTTTCCTGGTACAGCAAGAAGCAACACTCTGTGTCCACTTCTACTGCTGAAGCTGAGTACATAGCTGCTGGCAGTTGCTGTGCTCAGATTCTCTGGATCAGGAATCAATTAAATGATTATGGTATTTCTGTCGACAAAATTCCAATATTTTGTGACAATACCAGTGCCATAGCCATTTCTAACAATCCAGTGCAACACTCCAGAACCAAGCACATAGATATCAGGTATCATTTCATTCGAGAACATGTCATGAATGGTACTGTGGTGTTACATTTTGTACGCACAGCTGATCAAATTGCAGACATCTTCACTAAACCACTTGATGAATCCACTTTCTCTAAGTTGGTTTGTGAGCTAGGGATGTTAAATATGCCATGATTCTCTTTGTATATATTTTACATGTACTTTATATGTTATTATATATTTTTGTGAATTTTCTGTGTAATTATATCTATTTGATTAGATTTTATATAATTGTTTGTAAATTATCTGATTAGCTTATGTGTAATTATGCTTGTTCATATTTATCTCTATAATTTTCTAAGTGCTGCATACTCCCCTGTAATATTTTCTGTGCATTTAGATAATTATATGTATTTATTTTGTATTTGTCAAAATTAATTAAGCATAAATATTTGTTTTTAAGTTAATTCATTTTAATGAATTAAAATTAAATTCATAAGTATTTATATTTAATTAAAGTTGAATTTTACAAAATATATGTGCAATATATTATATATTATGTGTATTAGATTTTTGATTATATGTGCAAAAGGTTTAAATTGTTTTTAATAATCAAAAATCCTGAAAGGCCTTATTGCAAGGTACATGTCTGAGCCTATTTGTACAACCGGTGATAACTCAACTTGTGTTTGATGACCTGACAACTTGTAACTCAACTTGTAACTCAACCTGGATTAGTCTCTGATAAGTTATGATAGTAGATAGTTTAGCTGGAATCAGATCAAGAAAGTAAAGTGGATACAAGAATCAGAATGTCAGAAGAATTCCAAGATATCCGCTACAAGCCACCGGAAGAAGTTCATTTCATATGATCAAGCCTCGGTGCTAAATAAATTGTGTAGCAGTTCAAGGAGTTTAGAAGGTACGAAGATTCAAGTATTTATTTCATCAGAGATTCCATATGTGTACTAAAATGAAGTTGAACTAGAAGACGAAGATTCGAAGACCCGACCACAGCTCAAATGTTTAATTGATGGAGAATATTCAATTTAGTTAGGCACAAATGAACCAGACAGTACATTTGTGTGTCAGCTATTTATATTGAATATTTAACATCAAAGGAAGGTGGTCGTTCAAGCCGAGTGATGATCAAGACGAAGGCTCAAGACATTTGCTTTCTGGAATATACACTTTTTAATTAATTCTTTGTTAAATAATTAATCTCTATTAATTTATTTAGTTGTTAAATTAATTCAATTTGAATTAATTTGATAATTAAGTTTATTAATAAGTTAATTGATTTAGAATTAATTTACAAAAAGAAAGCAAAAAAAAAGAAGGCTAAAAGGAAGGACAAGGAGACCGCCGCTCAGACCTGTCTAGCTATGGGAAAAAGAATTATCACCAACGCAATGGAGTGTGATATATTCTTAATGCTGGAAACCCGGTTGGAATTGATTTATAATTTTCAAAGCAAAAGGGATCCGGTTCCAGACCCACGGGAGACCGAATCTTAGTCCTGTCTGACTATGAGGGAAAAGAATTATCACCAACGCTATGGAAAGTGATATAATCTTAAAGCTGGAACCCCGGATGGAATTAAAATATTATTTGCAAGGCAAAAGGAGTCCGGTTCCCGGCCCTCTAGAGACCGCAGCGTGGACCGTAAGGATTTATTTATATTAGTAAATATTTTAATTAATTAGAAAATTATATTTATAAATGTCTAATAATATTAGATATTTATTTTTATAATTTCTGGATTAAATTAAATATTTATTGATTAAAAATTATAAGCTGTGCGGGATTAAAAGCATTTCTAAGGAGCTGGCTAAAGGACGAAAGTTTATAAACTTAAACTTTCGTCTTACTGAAGCAGCGTGCGTACTGCCGAATTGAAGTGGGCATGACATTCTTAGAGAATGTCATACCGTGTGCCTCTCCATGACATTTCCATATGTCATACCTTATATGGCTTGCATGACTTAGATGTCATGCCAAGTGTTGCTTGAAGGCCAAGCTCAAGAATGTCATGCCATGCTTAGCTTGGAGGGCAAGCTCAAAGAAAGTCATTCCTTCTTCCTTTTCAGCATGACTTTGTGTTTTAATGTCATTCCTTCTTAGTGTTTGGCATGGCTTTACTTTGAAATGTCATATCTAAGCTAAAAAGTCATTCCTTTCAATGTCATACCTAGTTCAAAGTGCTTGCCTATAAATAGGCCTTCACTTTCTTCATTTCAAAGTGTTCAAAGTATTGTAAAGCTTTCAAGTTGTGCTAAACTTGCTATTCGTTAAATCCACAGTTTTCTGTGCTTTGATCATTCGATTGTTTTATACCGCTAAGTTAGAATACTTCCTGTCAAATTTATTCTATGAACTAGTGGACTTTAAAACTGAACCATATTAATTTAATAACGACTTTCAAGTTTAAATAACTTTTTACTTGAACCTTGTTTATTTAATTAATTAAAATCTGATTATCCAGTTTTATCCAAATCAGATTTATTCCGCGCGAATTTTTGTGACGATTGTATTCAACCCCCCCTTCTACAATCGTATCGGGACCTAACAATTTGCATCAGAGCGGTTGATATAATTTACCTTATCAGATCCTATACTCACTCTGAATCTCTCTAAAAAATTCCAAATAATTTTTTATTCGAAATAATTTTATTGAAAAAATTATTTCTGACCAAAAATTATTTTTCCTTCAAAAATCCAATCTTTTCCCAAATAATTTTTTATTCGAAATAATTTTATTCCAAAAATTATTTCTGATCGAAAATTATTTTTATTTCAAATCTTTTCGCAAATAATTTTTTATTCGAAATAATTTTATTCCAAAAATTATTTCTGATCGAAAATTATTTTTCTTCCAAATATTTTTCCAAATAATTTTTTATTCGAAATAATTTTATTCCAAAAATTATTTCTGATCGAAAATTATTTTTATTTCAAATCTTTTCGCAAATAATTTTTTATTCGAAATAATTTTATTCCAAAAATTATTTCTGATCGAAAATTATTTTTCTTCCAAATATTTTTCCAAATAATTTTTAATTCGAAATAATTTTATTCCAAAAAATATTTTTGATCAAAAATTATTTTTCTTTCAAATATTTTTCTAAATAATTTTTAATTCGAAATAATTTTTTTTCCAAAAATTATTTTTGATCAAAAATTATTTTTCTTTCAAATCTTTTTCCAAATAATTTTTAATTCGAAATAATTTTATTCCAAAAATTATTTCTGATCAAAAATTATTTTTCTTTCAAATCTTTTTTCAAATAATTTTTAATTCGAGATAATTTTATTCAAAAATTATTTTTGATTGAAAATTATTTTTCTTTCAAAATCCA
The DNA here is from genome assembly GCF_001625215.2 of Daucus carota subsp. sativus. Lineage (NCBI taxonomy): Eukaryota > Viridiplantae > Streptophyta > Magnoliopsida > Apiales > Apiaceae > Daucus > Daucus carota. Next base: position 2,472,520 of record NC_030384.2, on the reverse strand, counting down.
AATCTTTTCCCAAACACTCAAACACCAAATCTTCTACCATGTCTACCGCAAAAATTAGCAGCATTAAAATTCCACCTTTTGACATGGCTAATTTTGGTCTTTGGACGAGACACATGCTTTTGTTCCTCCGGGCGGCGAATAAAAAATACATAAATATTTTGACGAAGGGTCTTTCGCCCCCAATGAATATTATCCTGGAACATACTGAAGATGGAGTTACTGTTCCTCACAGAACCTATCCGAAAACACCTGCTGAGTTCTCGGATGAGGATAATGAGCTGATAAATCTGGATGTAACTCTACAGCTCATTCTGATCGAATCATTGGATCCAGTAATGTACAATAATGTTGTCAACTGTACAAGTGCTAAGCAGATATGGGACACTCTGCAAATTATCAATGAAGGATCGGAGGAAGTACGGGAAAACAAGAAGGAAATTCTTGTGGCTCAATACGAGCAATTTGGTTCTAATCCCGGAGAAGGAATTTCTGAAGTATTCATCAGATTCAACAATTTGATAAACAATCTGAATCTGAATGGGAAATACTACGACAACAAAGAGGTGAACCTGAAGTTTTTGTTGACACTCCCTGAGCATCTAGAGCATAGGATAACCGCCATCAGAGAAAGCAGAGATTTGACAGAGATCTCACTAGAACAGCTGTATGGGGTTCTGAAAACCTATGAATTGGAACAGGCTCAAACTAAACAGAGATACGGATGGGGAAAGACACTCAACACGTCTACGTCTGTTAGCAATTCTACTGCGCTCATAATACAATCACCTCTTGTGAAAGAAAGGAAGGTTGTTGTACCTTCAAGAAGCTCCCAGGAGTATGTTGTGCCGGAAATGGGACATACTTCAGTAAGTACGGGAGATGATGAATTTTACTCTATGGAAGAGTTGGATCAGCTTGAGGACGAATCTCTTGCTATGTTTGCTAGGAAGTTTAGCAACATGAGATTCAGGAAGAATCCCTCCTACAAGTTTAAATCTTCTGGTAGTAAATTCCAGAAAGGGGGATCTTTGTCCACAACATCAAAAGGGGCTTACAAGACTGGGATGGTTGATCGAAGCAAGTTTAAATGCTTCAACTGTGATGAGCCTGGTCACTTTGCATCGGAGTGCAAGAAGCCTAATCAGCTGGCAAAGAAGAAAGAATCCTATGACGAGCTAAAACAGAAGTATGAGGCTCTGCTAAAGAAGCATCAAGGCCAAAGCAGCCAAGGGAAGTCCTATGTGGCAAAAGGAAAAAGCTGGGATGACACAGACAGTGATGAGGAGGAAGAGCGGGGGAGTGTTGCTCTAATGGCTTTCATGGAACCTTCTACACCTCCACATCGCACTGGCGGATTTCCGGTAGATCCTACTTGCCCTAAACTATTTATGCAATTAGGACTTGAACGTGATGATGCTCGTAATAAGCTCAAAGCTCTGACTCTTGAACACAAAGGTTTAAAGCAAGAAGTTCATGAGTTAAAGTTAAAAGAAAAACTTGTTCTCACCCCTAAAATTGAACAATTAACTGGTGACTTGTTGACTCAGTCTAACAAAGTCAAAGTGTTAGTGTATAGGGAGAACAAACTGAATGAGCAACTAGCTGAAGAAAAGGTTAGGTGCCTTGCTTATAAGGAGTCGACTAATATTGTTAAGAACCTAGTTGACCAACAAGTGATTAAAAGGAAAGTTGGTATAGGTTTCGATTACAACAAGTCGGTAGGTAAGGCTAGTAATATAACTCCTTTTGTTAAGAGTGCTGAAGAGAGGGGTATCCCATATGTTTTAAAGGATGCTCCCAAGCCTTTATTCAAAACCCCTGTCGCAGAACCATTACTTGATATGCCCGTGATTATTCAATATGAAATGAATTTAGAGGATATTGAGAATGAGAGGGAGATTTTGGCATCTGTAGAGCCAATGCAAGTTGAGGGCACATTCAGTTCGCCCAAAGCTGGCATAGGTGCCAATGGCTTAAAGAATAATTTTAACAAGCCTAATAAGTTTGTTAAATGCAGGAATGGTAACAATACATGCTTATCTACTAATAACAGTAGAACTTCTGAAAATGTTAATGTAGAAACTATTAAACCCCCTGTTGTTCTGAATAACATGCCTACTGTTCCTTTAGTTGATATGTGTCATAAACCTTGTGGTGTTGATAATTGTATGTCGTGTGCGTTTAATGTAATGTCTGCTTATTTCAAAAGTATGCATGCTAACAAAGAAAACACAACACCTAGAAAGCACATGAATAGTAAGTTTGCAAAAACCAAGACTGCTGGTCCTTCTCCTATCAAGAAGGACACTTATGTTCCTAAGCCTAAACCTAAAGTGTTCAAGGCTGTTTGTAGGAAAGTAAGTACAATCAAGGTGGATGCTGATGTTATTCGAACGGGATCTATTGTCAAAGCTGACAAAGGTCAATTCTTTAAGTATGCCGGGCCCAACCAAGTTTGGGTTCCGAAGAAGGTTTAATTCGTTTGATATGTGCAGGGAGCCAAACAAGGTTGAAAAGGTTGTATGGATCCTCGATAGTGGATCTTCTAGACATATGATCGGTGATAGAGCCCTGCTATCAAATGTGATTGAGAGAGCTGGCCCGATTGTCACCTTTGGAGATAACAGCAAAGGTCGTACTACGGGATATGGCAATTTACATGCTGGAAATGTTATCATCGAAAAAGTTTCTTTGGTTGAAGGACTCAAGCACAATCTTCTATGACAAGGGATTCCAAGTAAACTTTGTCAAGGAGAAGTGTATGACATCTCACACTAAAGATGACCATCTTGCTCTCTGTGGAGTAAGAAAGCTAACTTATACGTAGCTGATCTCAATTCGGGAACCAATGATGAAGATAATTGTTTCTATTCAAAGGCTTCACCTGAAGATAGTTGGCTATGGCATAAGAAGCTGTCTCACCTTAATTTTAAAATCGTAAACTCTTTGGTCAAGAGGGATTTGGTGAGAGGACTGCCTCCTTTGGAATTCACTCAACAAGGACTTTGTGAGGCATGTCAGAAAGAGAAGGCTAAGCTAGCATCATACAAAGGCACAGACACCAGTAACACTGAACCACTGCAACTATTACATATGGATTTATTTGGTCTAGTCAATGTGATGTCTTTATCAAGAAAGAGATATGCCTTGGTGATTGCTGATGACTTCTCTAAGTTCACATGGGTTTTATTCCTACATTCTAAGGATGAAACTCCGCAATTGGTAATTGATCTTATCAAGGAGATCGAGTTGGATTCGAATGATAAACTTTGTGTCCGAGAAATAAGTTCAAATAATGGAACCGAGTTTAGGAACGAAACACTCAATAGATTTTGCTCTGACAAGGGATAACAAGACAATATTCAGCGCCAAGGAATCCGCAACAGAATGGAGTAGTAGAAAGGAAGAATCGTACCTTGATTGAAGCTGCAAGGTCAATGCTAAACAAATCAAGGTTGCCCATCTACTTTTGGGCTGAAGCTGTGAATACTGCTTGTTATACCCAGAATTGAACTCTGATCAACAAGGAACACATGAAAACTCCTTATGAGTGTATGAACGTAAAGAAACCAATGGTCAAGTACTTTCATGTATTTGAGCTAAATGCTTTGTGCTTAAGGTTGGAGATGAACATCGTGGCAATTTTGAACCCAAAGCACTTAAAGCAATTTTTTTGTTGGTTATTCTCTTCGAGCATATAAGGTGTTTATCATTGATCAATTACAAGTCAAGGAAAGTGTCAACGTTACTTTTGACGACACTAAACTCCCAAGTATCCAAATTGAAGATCCATCTGAGTCACTAAAGTTTGATAATTATCCGGACTCAGACTCGGATGATGACGATGAATAACCTGATGCTGTAACAGGTAATGAGACTAACAATGGTGATTATGATCCAGGTAATGGTGGAGGAGACAATGGAAACAATGAAGCCTCTACTAGTACCAGTGGTGGATCATCTAGTCAACCTGGCAGCAACTCAGGGGGAGATGGTGGATCAACTAGTCAAACACAACATCACAATTATAATTCTGGCGAATCATCAAGATTAAATCTTCCAAGGGAGATGATCTGGAGTAGAGATCATCTCTTTGATCTAATTTTTGGTGATCCAGATGTTGGTGTTCGGACTAGGAGTGCAACTCAAAATGAATGTCTATATTCGGGTGTTCTATCTCAAGAAGAACCGAAGAAAATTGAAGATGCACTAGCTGATCCGGATTGGGTTCTTTCCATGCAAGAAGAGCTCAATCATTTCGAGAGACAAGATGTCTGGGCCCTAGTTCCAAGACCAAAGAACAAGTCTGCTATAATTGGAACTAGATGGGTCTACCAGTATAAGCTTGGTGGTGATGGCATTGTTGTACGAAACAAAGCCAGACTGGTTGCTAAAGGTTACTCCCCGGAAGAGGGAATTGCGTCTGATGAAACCTACGAGCCAGTTGCACGTCTTGAGGCGATCAGAATTTTTCTTGCATTTGCTGCACACTCTAACTTTAAAGTTTATGAAATGGATGTGAAAAGTGCAGTTCTGAATGGAAAGCTTGAAGAGGAAGTTTATCTTAAACAGCCCCAGGCTTTGAAAATCCAGAGTTTGCTGATTTTGTATACTTCTTGTTTAAAGCTTTTTATGGACTCAAGCAGTCACCACGAAGCTGGTATGACACTCTATCTGGATTTTTACTTGAAAATTGTTACACTAGATGTGTCATAGACAAAACTCTCTTTTACAAATTGCATGAAAATAATATGATATTTGTTCAAATATATGTTGATGATATTATATTTGGTTCTACTAATGATAACTTGTGCAAGAGATTTGCTAAGTTGATGCAGAGTAACTACGAGATGAGTATGATGGGTGAACAGTCATTCTTTCTTGGTCTTCAAGTAAGTCAGAAAGATGATGGAATCTTCATTTGCCAATCCAAATATGTCAGAGATCTTCTAAGGAAATACAATCTAGAAGACTCTTCACCGGCAAAGACACCCATGGCCACTCCCACTAAGCTTGACCAGGACAAATCTGGTAAGAAAATTGATATTTCAAGCTTTAGAGGTATGATTGGCTCACTACTCTATCTCACTGCAAGTAGACCTGATATAATGTTTGTAACATATTTATGTGCAAGGTTCCAAAGTGATCCTAAAGAGTCACATCTTATAGCTTTTAAAAGAATTTTTAGATATCTTAAGGGTGCACCTATTTTAGGTATCTGGTACCCTAAGAATATTGGTTTTGACCTAACAGGCTGTACAGATTCTGATTATGTAGGATGCAGGATAGACAGGAAAAGCACTTCTGGAAGCTATCAGTTTCTAGGACGACGGTTGGTTTTCTAGTACAGTAAGAAACAACACTCAGTATCTACCTCGGCAGCCGAAGCTGAATATATTGCGGCAGGTAGGTGTTGTGCTCAGATCTTGTGGATTAGGAATCAACTCAATGACTATGGACTTGTTTTAAACAAAATTCCTATATTTTGTGATAATACAAGTGCAATAGCCATTTCCAACAATCCTGTACAACATTCTAGAACCAAGCACATTGACATAAGGTATCATTTTATTAGAGAACATGTCATGAATGGAACTGTGGTGCTACTTTTTGTACCATCAGCTAATCAGATTGCTGACATCTTCACTAAACCACTTGATGAATCCACTTTCTCAAGATTGGTTTGTGGACTTGGAATGTTAAACATGACATGAGCTCTTGTAAATAGTTTTTATGGTTATTTCTATTTTAATTTTGTTGCATGCTTGTAAAGTATTTCTTATTGGTATCTATGTTGTGAATACTAATATTGTGCATATTTATGTGGTTGGTAAATATTCAAGTAATTGACGGTTGCAATAACTTTGTCGTCCATATCAGGGATAGACACTGGAATTGCTGGTTCTTTATTGAACCAAGTGCCTTCATAGGCATCCGAGGGAAACTTGGACACGTTGCCATCTAAAACGTCCTTGTCTACCCTCCCGGAAGGAACATTTCCGGATCCCCTAAGGGATCTTTCACCCTTGAAGGTGAAAGGCAATCTACTCCGGTAGAGGATTCTTCTAAGGATCAAGTGCCTTAATAGGTATCAGAGGGAAACATAGGTTTCATGTCATTAAAAGGCCTATTGTCTACCCTCCCAGAATCAAACTCTGGATCCTTTAAGGATTTACTACTCTCTGAAAGTAGTAGGCAACTTGTGGACTATGACTTGGATTTATCTGATGAGTCTACATGGACTGGGAATTACGAACTCCCATTGCACCACCAATGACCTTCCATGAGGAGGCAAAGGTGATCTTAAATTGCAGGTACATCACACTTCGGAAGCTCAGGATTTATGTGGAGTGAAACACTTACAGAACTTGTGAGTGAAACCTTTACCCATAAACTGAGAGATATTTTGAGTGTCGAGTGATACACCTGCAGAATGTTTTAGTGAGACACCCACTGTTTACCACATTTAAATCGTATTATTCAAAATTGGTATCTAAAATGTTTTATCTAAGTGGATGCTTACTATGGTTACTTTTCTACTGGATGCACCATCTACGAAGCCCTGTCTTCTTCATAATGGATTCTGTCATTCAATATCTTATCTAATCAGTTGGTATCATTATTGATAACAATTGAGGATTCCTCAACTAAGGGGGAGAAATATTGACAGAACTCTGAGGAACTCTGAGGGGGAGAATATTCAATGATCCATGATCTTAAGGGGAGAATGTTCTATGCCTCACTTAGGTGGAGAATATTCATGTTCTAATCTATCATCTAAGGAGGAACCTATGTGGGGGAAGATTAAGGGAGAATTACATGTTCAATCTTGGAAGGAGATTGCAAGGCCTTGGAGAGATTGAAAGGTCTTAAGTGATTGAAAGGCATTTCAGAAGAAGTAGCTGTCTGAAGAAAAATGAAGACTGGTACAATGTTATATGTATTACCAGAAACCATCTACTATGTACATTTTAATGTTTTATGTTTCTCTTATCAATTGGGATTGTTTCCTAAATGGTTGAGTTGGTATTAATGTTTATTGAGTCATAGAAAGTTGTTAGTTGTTGTTAGTTGAGTTTTCCTCATCTGAATTTGTGTGTTAGTGTTTAACAAACAAATAGGGGGAGATTGAAAGGCCTTATTGCAAGGTACATGTCTGAGCCTATTTGTACAACCGGTGATAACTCAACTTGTGTTTGATGACCTGACAACTTGTAACTCAACTTGTAACTCAACCTGGATTAGTCTCTGATAAGTTATGATAGTAGATAGTTTAGCTGGAATCAGATCAAGAAAGTAAAGTGGATACAAGAATCAGAATGTCAGAAGAATTCCAAGATATCCGCTACAAGCCACCGGAAGAAGTTCATTTCATATGATCAAGCCTCGGTGCTAAATAAATTGTGTAGCAGTTCAAGGAGTTTAGAAGGTACGAAGATTCAAGTATTTATTTCATCAGAGATTCCATATGTGTACTAAAATGAAGTTGAACTAGAAGACGAAGATTCGAAGACCCGACCACAGCTCAAATGTTTAATTGATGGAGAATATTCAATTTAGTTAGGCACAAATGAACCAGACAGTACATTTGTGTGTCAGCTATTTATATTGAATATTTAACATCAAAGGAAGGTGGTCGTTCAAGCCGAGTGATGATCAAGACGAAGGCTCAAGACATTTGCTTTCTGGAATATACACTTTTTAATTAATTCTTTGTTAAATAATTAATCTCTATTAATTTATTTAGTTGTTAAATTAATTCAATTTGAATTAATTTGATAATTAAGTTTATTAATAAGTTAATTGATTTAGAATTAATTTACAAAAAGAAAGCAAAAAAAAGAAGGCTAAAAGGAAGGACAAGGAGACCGCCGCTCAGACCTGTCTAGCTATGGGAAAAAGAATTATCACCAACGCAATGGAGTGTGATATATTCTTAATGCTGGAAACCCGGTTGGAATTGATTTATAATTTTCAAAGCAAAAGGGATCCGGTTCCAGACCCACAGGAGACCGAATCTTAGTCCTGTCTGACTATGAGGGAAAAGAATTATCACCAACGCTATGGAAAGTGATATAATCTTAAAGCTGGAACCCCGGATGGAATTAAAATATTATTTGCAAGGCAAAAGGAGTCCGGTTCCCGGCCCTCTAGAGACCGCAGCGTGGACCGTAAGGATTTATTTATATTAGTAAATATTTTAATTAATTAGAAAATTATATTTATAAATGTCTAATAATATTAGATATTTATTTTTATAATTTCTGGATTAAATTAAATATTTATTGATTAAAAATTATAAGCTGTGCGGGATTAAAAGCATTTCTAAGGAGCTGGCTAAAGGACGAAAGTTTATAAACTTAAACTTTCGTCTTACTGAAGCAGCGTGCGTACTGCCGAATTGAAGTGGGCATGACATTCTTAGAGAATGTCATACCGTGTGCCTCTCCATGACATTTCCATATGTCATACCTTATATGGCTTGCATGACTTAGATGTCATGCCAAGTGTTGCTTGAAGGCCAAGCTCAAGAATGTCATGCCATGCTTAGCTTGGAGGGCAAGCTCAAAGAAAGTCATTCCTTCTTCCTTTTCAGCATGACTTTGTGTTTTAATGTCATTCCTTCTTAGTGTTTGGCATGGCTTTACTTTGAAATGTCATATCTAAGCTAAAAAGTCATTCCTTTCAATGTCATACCTAGTTCAAAGTGCTTGCCTATAAATAGGCCTTCACTTTCTTCATTTCAAAGTGTTCAAAGTATTGTAAAGCTTTCAAGTTGTGCTAAACTTGCTATTCGTTAAATCCACAGTTTTCTGTGCTTTGATCATTCGATTGTTTTATACCGCTAAGTTAGAATACTTCCTGTCAAATTTATTCTATGAACTAGTGGACTTTAAAACTGAACCATATTAATTTAATAACGACTTTCAAGTTTAAATAACTTTTTACTTGAACCTTGTTTATTTAATTAATTAAAATCTGATTATCCAGTTTTATCCAAATCAGATTTATTCCGCGCGAATTTTTGTGACGATTGTATTCAACCCCCCCTTCTACAATCGTATCGGGACCTAACAAATCCTAATATTCTATTTTTTATTTTATTATTAACTGTTTTTAGCTCGGTATGACATTTTTAGAAAATGTCATACCGGCTGTAGCGTGTTCTGTAAGCCTTGCAAACGCGGCATGACTTTCCCTGAGAAAGTCATACCGCATTTTCACCTTCCCCTCGTTCAGAACACGGTATGACATTACTGGTTAATGTCATACCGACGCTTAAGATATGTCATAGTAAGAATCTCGGTATGACATTCCCGTTCTAAGTCATACCGAACTCACTTAGTCCGTATGACTTATGTTTGAAAAGCCATACCATTTTCATTTCATCTCCCTCACGCATACATTCATACACTGCCATTGTTGAGCTCGGATTTTTTCAAGTTTTTGCAACAAAACTTGCTGGTTACAATTTACAAGTGTTAAACACTTGCTGGTTACTCATTTTAATCCCAAAATAAGTCAAATTGCTGCCCGATTTCACCGAGTTTTCGAACCCTCTCTCGACTGAGTTTGAACGATTCCGACCGAGTTAGCACGAGTTTGTACCGAGTCTGTGCTCCTGTGACTTTGCATCGTTTGTTTACATCAGTTTGAGGTGGTTTTGAATCAATTGATTTCAAACCCTTGTTCTTGGACTTCGAAAGTTAGGGTTTGTGGAACCAATTTGGGGATTTTTTGAAGTTAGTGGAGATTAAGGCATTGTTTGGAAGTTTGTTATGCCATTTAAATTAAATTAAATTTTAATTCGAATTTAACCCTTTAATTCGAATTATTAATTAATTTAATTAATTGATATTTAATTGAAAAATTCTCACTTAATTCAATTTTTAATTCTAAAAATGGTCGGTCGCTTTGTTATCGAGGAGACTAATTTGAATGGATTCTTTGACCCGGAAGCAAGTTTGGCTCGCTTTTGACCGTGGCTCCATTTTCTGAATAGCCAGTCGCTCGTCAGCACTGCTATTACAGCTCATGCAGAACTCCAGATACAACCAATTCAGGACTTCTACTCGACAGCCCTGAATACTACTTTGTTGGATAATTATCGGGTTACTGGAGATATACATGGAGGACGTACCATTCATATCAACTCTGACGATGTGAATAGAATACTGGGATTTCCGAGGGAGAATTTTGCTGAACTCCCTACTGAAGCTGAGATCACCCAATTCTTTCAGACTATATTATATCAGGGTGAAATAAACTTGCCTAGGATGTTGAAAAGCAATCTGAAGCCCTAGTGGGACCTTTTCTTCGACACTTTGGCTAGAGTGTTTGCTCCTACCACTCGCAAGAACTTCAACGTTATAACTTCCTTGCTTCATAAGATTGGATTCTGCATTGCTGTTAGTCGTCCGATCAACTTTGGTAAGCTTATACTCCAATCCATTCTTACCAAGTTGGGACCACTAAGGAACAGATCTGTTGAGCAGAATGCCAAAGTCTCTTGCTTTTATCCAAGGTTTATTATGTTGTTTCTGAATGATAAATTGATTGATGCTGAGAAGGAACACTACTCCAACTCTCCTGTGGCACCAGTTCCTCGTGCCTGTTCCAAGTTGATGACTCAGTTGGACAATAAGAACAAATTTGCAGCTGTCCCACTAATCACCACTCCTCACATGCTACAAATGTTCAATACTCCACTGCAGCCGTATCAACTTCAAGTGGCTCCTCCTCCTCAACCTCAGCAGCAACCTCAACAACAGCAACAGCAACCTCAAGAACCTCAACCCTTGCAGATTCAACAACCTGCACAACACCATCAACAACAACTTCTACAACAACAACAACAGCAGCATTCACCTCAACAATCCCAAGAAGCACAATCTTCACACCATTCATCCAACCAATCATCATATCACTCCCCTACTCATCAACAACAACAATCTATCCCTTCATTTGCAGATCAAACCATGGAATATGATTTCTTCGAGAATCAACCATCTTCATCTGAACCTCTCCCACACCAAACACAATCCCAAATCATACCACAAACACAATCTACCTCACAACCCCTTCCCTCTGACTCTCCTATCAACCAGGAGCTGCAGTCCTTCCGTCAGGACCTACAGGTAGCTCAGGTACTTTCTAACCTCACATCTAATTTTAATGTTGATACGTCAGATTATGGTTGTGATCTTGTTTGTGACCTTGATTTTGTGTTTCCAGCCTACCAGCAATGAACCTGACAAGACACAGGTTCATAACCTAGCTGATGATTCAATTCTACAAATTCTCGTTTCTCCAAACACATCAACCAACACTTCAATGCAACCTGTTCGTAAAGTTGCAAGGAAACGGAGTTCGAGTAGTTTAATGAGTCAACCCACAGCTCTGTCTCCCTCAAAGAAGCAATGGGTGGAAGCCTTGGAGACAACTGTAGCCTCATCTTTGCCTTCCCAACAAGGCTCAGATTTTGAAATGGCAGATAAACAGTCTCTGGGCCCATTCTCTCTACAGGATGAGGCCATTGAAATTGACCGTCCGGTTGCGGTAATTTGTACAGAGTCAAGCACTGCGCTAGCACTCACGCTAGTGCCAGCCCAAACTGATACACAGGTTCCTATGATTACTGAGTGCACAGATTTTCAAAATAAATGTTTAATGTACGAAAACTTTTCTGATCACCCTTTCTTTTCTGATCAGGCGGAACTTGGCAGCGTGCAAGTTAATTTGCCCTCACAGGCGTCCGGGGGACGATTTGTTCCTCCACTACCTTTGAACCCATCTCAGGGGACATTGGTAGTATATACAGGTACAGCAGGAAGAGTGAATTCTATGAGTGAAGAAAGGCAAACACCGAGCGATACACATGCACGAGAGGCTAGTGAAACAGCTCTGAGTGTACGTGAGGTGAGTGCACACACTAACACTGCTCAATTTGAGGAACAAATGGCAAAGCTAAGGGCTGAGCTTGAACGTATGATTGCTGAAAACGAGAAGCTCAAGGGTGCACAGTTGGTGACCCTGGAACAGAAAGCTGAGGAGAGGCCATCCAGTTCTTACAGGGATGAGCTTAAAGAGGAAATACATGAGTTAGCTGTTGAAATGAGGTCTAATCATGAGCTTTACATGTCCAAATTTGAGACCACCGACAGCAAGTTAGATCAACTCCTCAGAAACTCCAACAAGTCTGATGATCAACCCTCCGGAGAGGATCCCTCAACTAAGGGGGAGAATAGAGAAGACAAAGGTGACAGGGATGATAGAGGCAATAGCTCAAATCAAAGCAACAAGGAAAATATCACTTCTGGATCTGCCCCTGATAAAGAAACTCATAAGTCTAAAGGCAAAGAACCGTTACATCAGTCCGACAATGTATTCAATTCTGATAGTTATGATGACTATCCACAGGATATGGATGATGATGACGTCTTCGATGCTACCTATCGTCAAGCATAAGAAGAAGGTAAATTTGATGAGAGTCACTTGTTTCAGGATGAAGAACCTGTTGACCTAGAGCATGAGGAAAATGTCAGGAAGTTCAAAGCTGAGAATGAAGCAAGGAAGCGTAAGCTTCGTGATTATCAGAAACTTCTCGAGGACAAGTTGATCACAGAAGAAAAAATCAAGATCGAGAAACAGAAAATCTATGATGCTGCAATCAAGCAGAAGAATCTTGATATAAGGAGAAAAGAAGGAAAAAGCTGGGACATAGCAAGAAGGATCTTTAATGGACCTCAAAGGGAGCCTTTCAACGACAACAAGTTCTTATCTCTGATCTATGATCTTAGAGAGGTAAACCCTGACGAGGATGTCTTTATGCATGCTCTTGCTTTAGAATTGTCTTATGTAACTGTGGCAGCTAAGGGATTGCTAGAGGAATGGGAGCTAATTGTCTATACACAGAGGAATGGTTCTTTCAGACTATCTGTCGAATCTCTGAAATCATTCTCTGTATCTGAGCTCTGGGTGCTTCGAAACAAGGTTAGGCGAAGCTCCAATCTGAACGAATTCCTTCATGACAAACTGCTGGAACAAGCTGTATTCAACAGTCCTCAGGTTGTCAGGAATCCTTACTGTGTAAAGTTCGTTCACAAGGAGATCTTCAGCACTGTCTATCTCAATGATCAAGCCTTGTCAAAGTATCCCGCTAAGCAACTTGCTCTTACCTCCACTTTGTTAAGAACCAAGGGCTTCGCTTCTAAAGCTAAGTCTGATGCTGATGATGTGATTCTTGCTTACTGCACTCGAAAGAATGTTGGTCAGTACTTTCGAAAGATGAAACATGTTACAAAATCTCAGCCATCAGACTTCCGCGAAGACCCTGTGGATTTGGAAGTGCTACATCAACTGGCTCTGGCAAAGGAACGAAAGAAGCGTGGTGAATCCACTACATCTGAAGTGCCAACCAGGGAAGAACCGTCAACTCCTATCCTTCACACTTCTGATATCGAAGAAGGAGAAGTTGATCTTTAGATTCATTAGGGATTTGTAATATATGTTCAATAAGAACATCCTTTTGTAATCTAATGTAATCTTTTGAATTCTGGTGAATGTTTAATGAAATACCAGAAACTTTTTGCTATTCACAATTCATGTTTAATCCTTTGTCTTATCAGTTAGTTGAGTTATCCTCTCGATAATTTGCATGGTATGTTAACAAACAAATAGGGGGAGATTGAAAGGCATATGTTTAGCCTATTTGTAATTAAAGAGGTACCAACTCAACTCTGATAAGAAAGCAAGGTAAATAGCAAGTACTGTTGAAGGAATCCGTACGAAGAACGTCAAGTGATTTATTGAAATTATATGTCTGAAGAAGTTCAGGATGCTGCTGCAAACCACTGGAAGAAGTACATTAATATGTTCAAGCGTCAGTGTACAAATAATCTTTTGTAGCACGTCCAGAAGTCCAGAAGGTATAAAGTTTTAATACTTTATTTATTCAGAAGATTCCATACTACTGTTACTTATGAAGAAGAACTACGAAGACATAGACTCGACGAACAAGCCTCATTTCAAATGTTTATTTGATAAAGAATATTTAATTCAGCTAGATACAGATGAACCAGACAGTACATTTGTGTGTCAGCTACTCAAATTAAGTGTTCTGCATCAACTACAAGTGGCCGATCGATCAAGACAAAGATCTACAGAGTTTAATCTTGCCAGAAGTCTCTACTGATGAAGAAATATAATTTTATAAGTATTAATTTAATTATTTCACTTATCTAAATAATTAAATTAGTTGTATAATTTATTTATTAAATTGATTCACCTTCGAATTAATTTAATTTATGAATTTATATAATTAATATAATTAAGTGAGTAATTATTGAGTATTTATTCAATTAAAACTAATGTTTTAGTGATTAAATGACTCGGCATGACATTCCTAAAGAATGTCATACAGTGTCAATGATTCAGACATTTCTGGCATGACTTTCTAAGTCATACCGTGTCCTGGTTTATGGTTTTCAAGTATGTTATGACATTACTAGATAATGTCATACCGTTTGGCCATCGCAGACATTCACTGGTATGACATAAAAATGTTGTTAGGTCCTGAAACGATTGTAGAAGGGGGGGTTGAATACAATCGTCACTAAAAAGTCGCGGCGGAATAATCTGATTTGAATTAAACTTGTTAATCAGATTTTAATTAATTAATATAACAATGTTTTAAGTCATTATATAATTAATAAGGTTCGTTTTAATGTCCACTAAAGTTCGTAGAATAAATTCGACAGGATGTATTCTAGTTTAGTGATTAAAACAACCGAGTGATCAAAGCACAGAAAACTGTGGATATAACGAATAGCAAGTTACAAACAACTTGAAAGTTTACAATGCAATGAACACTTGAGAAATGAAGAAGTGAAGCCATATTTATAGGCAAATCACTTGGATCTAGGTATGACATAGAAAGGAATGACTTTCTAGCTTAGGAATGACATTACAATGGAAGATATGACATTATTACACAAAGCCATGCCATAAAACAAAGAAGGAATGACTTTTAAATGGAATGTCATACTGCCAGGGGTGGTATGACTTTATTCCTTGGTCACTACTCTTCATTTGGCATGACTTAACCAAAGAAAGTCATTCGGTTGAGCCTTGTATGACTTTTTAAGTCATAAACAAGCAAGTCATACACACACAAGCACAATGTCTGAAATAAGGACACGGTATGACTTTTTCAAAGTCATACCAGACAAAGCCTAAAGCAAGCAAACGGTATGACATTCTCTATGTCATATCAAAGCATGTCAGAATCAAGTACACGGTATGACATTCCTTTGGAAAGTCATACCGACTGATTAAGCCATGCAAAGTGTATCAGAATGACATTATAAAGCCATGCTAAGAAAGCCTACTCAACTGACACGGTATGACATTCTCTGAGAATGTCATACCGAGCCAATTAAGCAATAAATCAATTGTTTTAATATATATAAATATTAGATTATTACCCACTTAATTATATTAATTATATAAATTCATAAATTAAATTAATTCGAAGGTGAATCAATTTAATAAATAAATTATATAACCAATTTAATTATTTTGATTAGTGAGATAATTAAATAAATACTTATAATGTTGTATATCTTCATCAGCAGAGACTTCCGGCTTGATTAAACTTTGTAGATCTTTGTCTTGATCGAACGGCCACTTGTAGTTGATGCAGAACACTTAATCTGAGTAGCTGACACACAAATATACTGTCTGGTTCATCTATATCTAGCTGAATTAAATATTCTTTATCAAATTAACATTTGAAACGAGGCTTGTTCGTTGAGTCTATGTCTTCGTAGTTCTTCTTCATAGGCAACAATAGTATGGAATCTTCTGAATAAATAAAGTATTAAAACTTTATACCTTCTGGACTTCTGGACGTGCTACAAAAGATTATTTGTACACTGAGGCTTGAACATATTAATGAACTTCTTCCAGTGGTGTGCAGCAGCATCCTGAAATACTTCAGACATATAATTTCAATAAATCACTTGACGTTCTTCGTACGGATTCCTTCAACAGTAGTTGCTATTTACCTTGCTTTCTTATCAGAGTTGAGTTGGTACCTCTTTAATTACAAATAGGCTAAACATATGCCTTTCAATCTCCCCCTATTTGTTTGTTAACATAACATGCAAATTATCGAGAGGATAACTCAACTAACTGATAAGACAAAGGATTTAACATGAATTGTAAATAGCAAAAAGTTTCTGGTATTTCATTAAACATTCACCAGAATTCAAAAGATTACATTAGATTACAAAAGGATGTTCTTTATTGAACATATATTACAAATCCCTAATGAATCTAAAGATCAACTTCTCCTTCTTCGATATCAGAAGTGTGAAGGATAGGAGTTGACGGTTCTTCCCTGGTTGGCACTTCAGATGTAGTGGATTCACCACGCTTCTTTCTTTCCTTTGCCAGAGCCAGTTGATGTAGTACTTCAAAATCCACAGGGTCTTCGCGGAAGTCTGATGGCTGAGATTTTGTAACATGTTTCATCTTTCGAAAGTACTGACCAACATTCTTTCGAGTGCAGTAAGCAAGAATCACATCATCAGCATCAGACTTAGCTTTAGAAGCGAAGCCCTTGGTTCTTAACAGAGTGGAGGTAAGAGCAAGTTGCTTAGCGGGATACTTTGACAAGGCTTGATCATTGAGATAGACAGTGCTGAAGATCTCCTTGTGAACGAACTTTACACAGTAAGGGTTCCTGACAACCTAAGGACTGTTGAATACAGCTTGTTCCAGCAGTTTGTCACGAAGGAGTTCATTCAGATTGGAGCTTCGCCTAACCTTGTTTCGAAGCACCCAGAGCTCAGATACAAAGAATGATTTCAGAGATTCGACAAATAGTCTGAAAGAACCATTCCTCTGTGTATAGACAATTAGCTCTCATTCCTCTAGCAATCCCTTAGCTGCCATAGTTACATAAGACAATTCTAAAGCAAGAGCATGCATAAAGACATCCTCGTCAGGGTTTACCTCTCTAAGATCATAGATCAGAGATAAGAACTTTTTGTCGTTGAAAGGCTCCCTTTGAGGTCCATTAAAGATTCTTCTTGCAATGTCCCAGCTTTTTCCTTCTTTCCTCCTTATATCAAGATTCTTCTGTTTGATTGCAGCATCATAGATTTTCTGTTTCTCGATCTTGATTTGTTCTTCTGTGATCAACTTGTCCTCGAGAAGTTTCTGATAATCACGAAGCTTACACTTCCTTGCTTCATTTTCAGCTTTGAACTTCCGGACATTTTCCTCATGCTCTAAGTCAACAGGTTCTTCATCCTGAAACAAGTAACTCTCATCAAATTTACCTTCTTCTTCTGCTTGACGATAGGTAGCATCGAAGACGTCATCATCATCCATATCCTGTGGATAGTCATCATAACTATCAGAATTGAATACATTGTCGGACTGATGTAACGGTTCTTTGCCTTTAGACTTATGAGTTTCTTTGTCAGGGGCAGATCCAGAAGTTGTATTATCCTTGTTGCTTTGATTTGAGCTATTGCCTCTATCATCCCTGTCACCACCTTTGTCTTCTCTATTCTCCCCCTTAGTTGAGGGATCCTCTCCAGAGGGTTGATCATCAGATTTGTTGGAATTCCTGAGAAGCTGATCAAGTTTGTTGTCGATGGAATCAAACTTAGACATGTAAAGCTCATGATTAGACCTCATTTCAACAGCTAACTCATGTATTTCTTCTTTAAGCTCATCCCTGTAAGAACTGGATGGCCTCTCCTCAGCTTTCTGTTCCAGGGTCACCAACTGTACACCCTTCAGCCTTTCATTCTCAACAATCATACGTTCAAGCTCAGCTCTTAGCTTTGCCATTTGTTCCTCAAATTGAGCAGTGTTAGTGTGTGCACTCACCTCACGTACACTCAGAGCTGTTTCACTAGCCTCTCGTGCATGTGTATCGCTCGGTGTTTGCCTTTCTTCACTCATAGGATTCACTCTTCCTGCTGTACCTGTATATACTACCAATGTCCCCTGAGATGGGTTCAAAGGTAGTGGAGGAACAAATCGTCCTCCTAACGCCTGTGAGGGCAAATTAACTTGCATGCTGCCAAGTTCCGCCTGATCAGAAAAGAAAGGGTGATCAGAAAAGTTTTCATACATTAAACATTTATTTTGAAAATCTGTGCACTCAGTAATTATAGAAACCTGTGTATCAGTTTGGGCTGGCACTAGCGTGAGTGCTAGCGCAGTGCTTGACTCTGTACAGATTACCTCGGCCGGACGGTCAATTTCAATGGCCACATCCTGTAGAGAGAATGGGTCCAGAGACTGTTTATCTGCCATTTCAAAATCTGAGCCTTGTTGGGAAGGCAAAGATGAGGCTACAGTTGTCTCCAAGGCTTCCACCCTTTGCTTCCTTGAGGGAGACAGAGCTGTGGGTTGACTCATTAAACTACTCGAACTCCGTTTCCTTGCAACTTTACGAACAGGTTGCATTGAAGTGTTGGTTGATGTGTTTGGAGAAACGAGAGTTTGTTGAATTGAATCATCAGCTAGGTTATGAACCTGTGTGTTGTCAGGTTCATTGCTGGTAGGCTGGAAAACAAAGTCAAGGTCACAAACAAGATCACAACCATAATCTGACGTATCAACATTAAAACTAGATGATAAGTTAGAAAGTACCTGAGCTACCTGTAGGTCCTGACGGAAGGACTGCAGCTCCTGGTTGATAGGAGAGTCAGAGGGAAGTGGCTGTGATGTAGATTGTGTTTGTGGTATGACTTGGGATTGTGTTTGGTGTGGGAGAGGTTCAGATGAAGATGGTTGATTCTCGAAGAAATCATATTCCATAGTTTGATCTGCAAATGAAGGGATAGATTGTTGTTGTTAATGAGTAGGGGAGTGATATGATGATTGGTTGGATGAATGGTGTGAAGATTGTGCTTCTTGGAATTGTTGAGGTGAATGCTGTTGATGATGTTGGTGAAGAGGTTGTTGTTGAGGTTGTTGTGCAGGTTGTTGAATTTGGAGGGGTTGAGGTTCTTGCGGTTGTTGTTGTTGCTGATGTTGCTGTTGTTGAGCGGGAGGAGCCAATTGAAGCTGGTATGGCGGCATAGGGGTGTTGAACATCTGTAGCAGGTGAGGAGTGGTGATGAGAGGAACATTGGCAAATTTATTCTTGTTATCCAACTGAGTCATTAACTTGGTACAGGCACGAGGAACTGGTGCCACCGGAGAGTTGGAGTAGTGTTCCTTCTCAGCGTCAGTCATCTTATCATTTAGAAACAACATGATAAAGCGAGTATAAAAGCAGGAAACCTTTGCGTTTTGTTCAACAGATCTGTTTCTTAGCGGTCCCAACTTGGAAAGAATGGCTTGAAGAATAAGCTTTCCAAAGTTGATCCGACGATTATAAACAATGCTGAACCCAATCTTCTGAAGCAGAGAAGTTATGACATTAAAGTTCTTGCGAGTGGTTGGAGCAAAAACTTTAGCCAAAGTGTCGAAGAAGAGGTCCCACTCAGGCTTCAGATTGCCTTTCAACATCCTAGGCAAAATTATCTCTCCCTGATATAGGATTGTCTCGAAGAATTGGGTGAGTTCAGCTTCAGTAGGGAGTTCAGCAAAATTCTCCCTTGGAAACCCCAATATCCTATTCACATCATCAGTGCTGATAGTAATCGTACGTCCTCCGTGTATATCTCCAGAAACCCGATGATTATCCAACAAAGTAGTATTCAAGGCTGTCGAGTAGAAGTCCTAAATTGGTTGTATCTGGAGGTCAGCATGAGCTGTAATAGCAGTGCTGACGAGCGACTGACTATTCAGAAAACGAACCCACGGTCTGAAACGAGCCAAACTGGCCTCGGGGTCGAAAAATCCATTCAAATTAGTCTCCTCGATAACAAAGCGACCGACCATTTTTTAAAATTAAAAATTGAATTAAGTGAGAATTTTTCAAATAAAATATTAATTCTCAAATTTCTCACAAATTTCAATTAATAATTAAATATCAATTAATTAAATTAATTAATAATTCGAATTAAAGGGTTAAATTCGAATTAAAATTTAATTTAATTTAAATGGCATAACAAACTTCCAAACAATGCCTTAATCTCCACTAACTTAAAAAAAATCCCCAAATTGGTTCCACAAACCCTAACTTTCGAAGTCCAAGAACAAGGGTTTGATATCAATTGAATCAAAAACCACCTCAAACTGATGTAAACAAACGATGCAAAGTCACAGGAGCACAGACTCGGTACAAACTCGATCAAACTCGGTCAGAAACGGGGCAACTCGGTCCAACTCAGTGACTCGGTCGAAGGGTTTTGAAATTTTCAAAATTTCAGTAGCAATTCGACTTGATTTCTTGATTAATCGAAGTAACCATCAAGCTTTAAGCTTGAAATGATAGTAACCAGCAAGTTTTTGATCCAAAAACTTCAAAAACACGAAGCAACAGCAATGGCAGTCGAGAGTAACGGTGAGGTAGATGAAGTAGAGTAGGTATGAGATTTTTAAGCTAAGTCATATGAATTGTGAAAGTCGGTATGACTTATTCAAGTAAAACCATACCGAAAAACTGAGTATGACATTGTTTAGGCTTCGGTATGACATTAAAAGGGAATGTCATACCGTGTTTTAACAAAGGAGAGTAGGAGAGTTCGGTATGACTTTATTAAGGAAAGTCATACCGCATAGGAAGTGTACCAAAGAAGTCACAGGCGGTATGAATTTCTCTGAAAAAGTCATACCGCGCTATTAAAACAGAATTTTAATAAAATAAGATAGAATATTAGGATTTTTGATTATTAAAAAACAATTAAAACCTTTTAAACACATAATCAAAAATCTAATACACATAATATATAATATATTGCACATATATTTTGTAAAATTCAACTTTAATTAAATATAAATACTTATGAATTTAACTTTAATTCATTAAAATGAATTAACTTAAAAACAAATATTTATACTTAATTAATTTTGAAAAATACAAAATAAATACATATAATTATCTAAATGCATGGAGAATATTACAGGGGAGTATGCAGCACTTAGAAAATTACAGAGTAAGATATGAACATGCAATTACTCACAAAATTATCAGATAATTTACAAACAATTATATAAAATCTAATAAAATAGATATAATTACACAGAAAATTTACAAAAACAAAAAAATATATATATAATAATATATAAAATACATATAAAATATATACAAAGAGAATCATGGCATATTTAACATCCCTAGCTCACAAACCAACTTAGAGAAAGTGGATTCATCAAGTGGTTTAGTGAAGATGTCTGCAATCTGATCAGCCGTGGGTACAAAATGTAACACCATGGTACCATTCATGACATGTTCTCGAATGAAATGATACCTGATATCTATGTGCTTGGTCCTGGAGTGTTGCACTGGATTGTTTGAAATGGCTATGGCACTGGTGTTGTCACAAAATATTGGAATTTTGTCGACAGACATACCATAATCATTTAATTGGTTTCTGATCCAGATAATTTGAGCACAGCAACTGCCAGCAGCTATGTACTCAGCTTCCGCAGTAGAAGTGGACACTGAGTGTTGCTTCTTGCTGTACCAGGAAACCAACCGACGTCCTAGAAATTGACAGCTTCCAGACGTACTCTTTCTATCAATCCTGCAACCAGCATAATCAGAATCTGTATAGCCGGTTAAGTCAAAACCAGTATTCTTAGGGTACCAAATACCTAAACCAGGTGTACCCTTAAGATATCTAAAGATTCTTTTGACGGCTATAAGATGTGATTCTTTAGGATCAGCCTGAAACCTAGCACACAAATATGTTGCAAACATAATATCTGGTCTACTAGCAGTGAGATAGAGTAATGAGCCAATCATACCTCGATAGCTTGAGATATCAACTTTCTTACCAGATTTATCCTGGTCAAGCTTAGTGGCAGTGGCCATGGGTGTCTTTGCCGGTGAACAGTCTTCTAGATTGTACTTTCTTAGAAGATCTCTGACATACTTTGATTGGCAAATAAAGATTCCATCTTCCTTTTGGCTTACTTGAAGACCAAGAAAGTAGGATAGCTCACCCATCATACTCATATCATAATTACTCTACATTAACTTAGCAAATCTCTTGCACAAGTTATCGTTAGTAGAACCAAATATAATATCATCAACATATATTTGAACAAATATCATATCATTATCATGCAATTTGTAAAATAGAGTTTTGTCTATGACACCTCTAGTAAATTTATTTTCAATTAAAAATTCAGAGAGGGTGTCATACCATGTCCTTGGTGACTGCTTGAGTCCATAGACAGCTTTGAATAGGAAGTACACAAAATCAGCAAATTCTGGATTTTCAAAGCCAGGGGGCTGTTCCAGATATACTTCTTCTTCCAGCTTTCCATTCATAAATGCACTTTTCACATCCATCTGATAAACTTTGAAGTTGGAGTGTGCAGCAAATGCAAGAAATATTCTGATGGCTTCAAGACGAGCAACTGGAGCATAGGTTTCATTATAATCAATTCCTTCTTCCTGAGAATAACCTTTTGCAACCAGTCTGGCTTTGTTTCTCACAACAATGCCATCACCATCTAACTTGTTATGGAAGACCCATCTAGCTCCAATAGTAGATTTTCCTTTTGGTCTTGGAACCAGGGCCCAGACTTCTTGTCTCTCAAATTGATTGAGTTCTTCTTGCATGGCAAGAACCCAATCAGGATCAGCAAGTGCTTCATCTATTTTCTTTGGTTCTAATTGTGAAAGAAAACCAGAGAATAGACATTCATTTGTCGTAGCACTTCTAGTCCTTACACCAACATCAGGATCACCAATAATCAGATCAAAGGGATGATCTCTGCTCCAAATCCTTTCCCTTGGAAGTTGTGTCCTTGATGATTCAGCAGTATTATCATTAGGCTGATGTGTATGACTAGTTGATCCACCAGCTCCCCCTGAGCTGTTGCCAGGATGACTTGATGATCCACCACTAGCATAAGTGGAATCTCCAGCATTATTGCCATTTCCTCCACCATTGCCTGGATCATTATCATTGTTGTCATCACCTGTTGCAACCTCAGGTGGCACATCATCATCTGAATCAGAATCTGGATAGTTGTCAAACTTCAGAGATTCAGATGGATCAGCAGATTGTAAACTTGGTAGTTTAGTGTCATCAAATGTTACATTGACACTAACTTTCACTGACAGAGTATCAATTACAAACACTCTATAAGCATTATTTGTATAACCAACAAAAATTGCTTCAGATGCCTTTGGCTCAAACTTGTTCAAGTTCTCTTCACCATCCTTGAGAACATAACACTTGGCTCCAAAGACATGAAGATGTTTGATATAAGGTTTCTTGTTGTTATACAGATGAAATGGAGTTTTCATATGATCCTTGTTGATCAAAGTTCTATCCTGGGTATAGCAGGCAGTAGATACAGCTTCAGCCCAAAAGTACAGTGGAAGCTTTGATTCAGCAATCATAGTCCTTGCAGCTTCAATCAATGTACGATTCTTTCTTTCGACGACTCCATTCTGCTGAGGAGTCCTTGGTGCTGAATAATGCCTTCTAATTCCCTTTTCAGAGTAAAAGTTGATTAGAGTTTGATTCTTGAATTCCGTGCCATTGTCTGACCTTACAGCTTTCACTGGCACACCTTTATCCAATTCAACTAACTTTATATGATCAATCACTGTCATCGGGGTTTCATCCTTAGAAGCCAGGAAGTAAACCCAAGTAAATTTCGAGAAGTCATCCACAATGACTAAGGCATATCTTCCTCCATCAATAGATGCAACATTCACGGGGCCAAACAAATACATATGCAGTAAATGAAGTGGATTTGTAATGGTATTAATGGTCTTGCCTTTGTGAGATGCTCTCTTCGCTTTTCCTTTCTGACAAGCATCACAAAGATCATCAGTTGAGAATTCCAGGGAAGGCAAACCTCTCACTAGATCTCTCTTGACTAGAGAGTTCATGGTTTTGAAGTTAAGGTGTGAGAGTTTCTTATGCCACAACCAACTATCTTCAGCAGATGCTTTGGCGTAGAAACAGTGAACTTCGTTTCCTGGTCCTGAAGACAAATCAGCTACGAATATATTGCCTTTCCTTATGCCACATAGTGAAGGATGCTTATCCTTGATATGTTTAATGATACATATCTCCTTTTCAAAATGAACATAATATCCTTTGTCACAGAATTGACTGACACTCAGGAGATTATGTTGAAGTCCTTCAACTATTGCAATATCTTCTATGATGATCCTTCCAATTTTGTACTTGCCATATCCCACAGTACGACCTTTGCTATTATCAGCAAAACTGACTGTAGGGCCAGCTCCTTCTCTCATGTCTTCCAGAAGGGATCTATTGCCAGTCATGTGGATTGACGCTCCACTGTCAAGCACCCAAGTAACTCGAACAACTCCACTGGCACCCTGCAAAAGACATCTTGATTAAACATTCTTTGGGACCCACACTTGATTGGGTCCAGCAAACTTAAAGAATTGATTTCTATCAGGTAATACAACAGAGCCTCTTGGACTGATACTTGGTTCTGATTTGACTGAACTTACTTCCTTAACAACAGCCTTATAAACCTTGGTTTTAGGCTTTGGAACATAAGTCTCCTTCCTAACACGAGGAGGACTAGCAGTCTTTGATCTAGCATGCTTATTGTTTATGTGTTGTCTAGGAGATGTGTTTTCATTTTTAGCATGCAAATTTCTAAAATAAGAAGACATCATATTGAAAGCACAAGTCATGCAATTATCAACACCACAACATTTATGACATGCATCAAAAACAGGAACAACAGGAATATCAGTCACAGCAGTAGGAACATCAATAGATTCTACTCTAACCTTGTCAACAGATTTAAAGTTCTCAGTAGAATGACATCTATTGTTCTTGTTCTTACTATTCACAAAATTATTAGGCTTGTTGAATTTAGTTCTCTCAGAGTTGACACCTAAACCAGCTTTAGGCAACCTAACATTGCCTTTCACTTTGATTGGTTTCAGTGATGTCAGGATCTCATCTCTCTTCTCATTACTCTCTTTCAATTTAAGGTCTTCCTATTTGAGTTCATATCTAATGACAACAGGAGTCTCTAAAAGAGGTTCAGCTTCTGAGGTTTTAAACAAAGGTTTAGGGGAATCTTTCAAAACAAAAGGAATCCCTCTCTCCTCAGCACTCTTCTTAAAGGGAGTAATGTTACTAGCCTTACCTACAGATTTGTTATAGTCAAAACCTATTCCAACAGTTCTCTTGATCTCTTGTTTATCATTAAGTTCTTTGACTATCATGGAGGCATCCTTAAAGGCTTTACATTTCACTTTCTCTTCGTCTAGCTGAAGTCTTAAAGCAATCTCACCTTTCTCTAGAACTTTGACTTTAGCACATTGTAATCCTAAATCCATAGTCAATTGTTCTATTTTAGGTTTTAATACTTTCATCTCATTCATCTTATAAGCATGAATTTCTAAGACTAATGTATCAATTTTGAGATTGGCAGCTTTCATCTTTTTAATAGCATCATCTCTTTCAAGTCCTAATTGCATAAAAAGTTTAGGGCATGTAGGATCTACCTGAAAGCTTCCAGCAGGAGGAGGTGAAGATGATCCAGCATTAGCCATGAGAGCAACATTCCCTATCTGCTCTTCTTCATCACTGTCTGTATCATCCCAGCTTTTTCCTTCTGCCAAATAAGACTTGCTTTTGTAATTTTGATTTCCAGAAGTACCCTGATGCTTTCTCACAAGTGCATCATACTTCTGCTTCAGCTCGTCGTAGGAATCTTTTCTCTTTCCTTGAACCTTGGGCTGTTTGCATTCAGTTGCAAAGTGTCCTGGTTCACCACAGTTGAAGCATTTGAGCTTGCTTCTATCCACCATCCCAGTCTTGTATCCTCCTTTGCTTGTAGAAGATGAGTAACCTCCTTTTTGAAACCTATTGACAGTAGGTTTGTACTTGTAGGAGGGGTTCTTCCTGAATCTCATGTTTCCAAACTTCTTGGCAAACAGTGATAGAGATTGATCTTCTAACTGTTCAAGCTCTTCCATTGTATAGAACTCTTAGTCACCACTGGAAGAAGCAGTCTGACCCATCTCAGGTACAACAAATTCCTGAGTGGTTTTAGAAGGAACAACAACATCCTTCTTTTCTTCCGGTACAGGTGACTCAACAACTAGAGCTCTCGAATGGTTCTGTGTTTTACCCCAGCCATATCTCTGTTTACTCTAAACTTGCTCCAGTTCATAAGTTTTCAAAACTCCGTAGAGTCTTTCCAGAGAAATCTCATTCAGATCTCTGCTTTCCCTGATGGCAGTGATTCTGTGTTCCAGATGTTCGGGAAGTGTTAAAAGAAACTTCATGTTGACCTCTTTCTTGTCATAGAATTTCCCATTCAGATTTAAATTATTTATCAAATTATTAAGTCTGATAAACACTTCTGAAATCCCTTCTCCGGGATTGGAACCAAATTGTTCATACTGAGCCATCAGTATCTCTTTCTTGTTTTCCCTAACTTCTTCTGAGCCTTCATTGATAATCTCTAACGTATCCCAGATTTGCTTTGCATTCGTACAATTAACAACAGCATTGTACATCACTGGATCTAGAGATTCAACCAAAATCAGTTGAAGAGCGTCATCTAAGTTCATCTATTCACTCTCTTCATCTGTGTACTCAGAAAGTTCTTTCGGAATAGTCTGATGAGGTATTAACACACCATCTTCTTCGTGTGCTAGTATTACATTCATCGGAGTAGAAACACCCTTGTTTAATATCCTGATATATTTTCTGTTGGCTGTGCGGAGGAATAATAACATGTGCCTCTTCCATAGGCCAAAGTGTTCCTTGCTGAACGGTGGGATTTTAATGCTACTGATCTTTTGTGTACTCATGTTTAAGGATTTGAAGTGAATAGTGTTTGGATGAGATTTGGATTTTTGACGGAAAAATATTTTAAATCAGAATTAATTTTTGGAATAAAATTAATTCGAATAAAAAATATTTGGATGTTATAAAGTGTGTATAGGATCTGATACGGAAAAATGGTATCAACCGCTCTGATGCCAATTGTTAGGTCCTGAAACGATTGTAGAAGGGGGGGTTGAATACAATCGTCACTAAAAAGTCGCGGCGGAATAATCTGATTTGAATTAAACTTGTTAATCAGATTTTAATTAATTAATATAACAATGTTTTAAGTCGTTATATAATTAATAAGGTTCGTTTTAATGTCCACTAAAGTTCGTAGAATAAATTCGACAGGATGTATTCTAGTTTAGTTCGTAGAATAAATTTGTTTTAGGGCATGGCTTTGTGTAATAATGTCATATCTTCCATTGTAATGTCATTCCTAAGCTAGAAAGTCATTCCTTTCAATGTCATACCTAGATCCAAGTGATTTGCCTATAAATATGGCTTCACTTCTTCATTTGTATGTTGTTCATTGCATTGTAAACTTTCAAGTTGTTTGTAACTTGCTATTCGTTATATCCACAGTTTTCTGTGCATTGATCACTCGGTTGTTTTAATCACTAAACTAGAATACATCCTGTCGAATTTATTCTACGAACTTTAGTGGACATTAAAACGAACCTTATTAATTATATAACGACTTAAAACATTGTTATATTAATTAATTAAAATCTGATTAACAAGTTTAATTCAAATCAGATTATTCCGCCGCGATTTTTAGTGACGATTGTATTCAACCCCCCCCCCCCTTCTACAATCGTTTCAGGACCTAACAAAGTTGTCTTGTGTTCACTAGCAGGGCAATTAAATTGTTCAAGGAGAAGTGAGGTAAAAATATTCTATTGTAATTATTGCCCCTTATTTGTAATATTCAAAAAGCAATTAAGCTAATAGTCTTCAATAATGATTCATAGTTCCATCAACTTATCTTGTTTTTGACAAATTTAGCTCGAGCCAAAAGCGAACTCTTATTAATGGCTTATATCAAGACGAGGATTCGAAGAAAGTTATAGATCGGGCAGAAAAAGTGCTTCAAAGCATACCCGTTCAATATCCTAAATTTTCAAAACCAATAGTTCACTCCAATGTTTCCAACAGTTTTTGGTTGCTATGCATCTCATACTCTCCCCTTAAAAGTATTTGTTTATTAGTTTTGTAGACAAAGTCGCCATTATTAAATTAAAAAATTTCTTTGTATTTATGTCGAATATAGATATTACCAGCCGACTTTGGTAATTTGTGCATGCCGAGTGAAAATGTTAAAGTCGTCTTGGTGGATGAAGTTGGCCAAGAGAGGGACACGACATATCTAGCAAAACACCATGGTCTGAGTGCTGGTTGGAAAAGGTTTGCGACGAAGCATGAGCTCGTGAAAAGAGATGTATTGGTCTTTCATATGACCGCACCATACATATTCAAGATATATTTTTTTCTCATTTAGATACTTTGTTCAACCCTTACATATGTCAACCGTTACGCATGAGTAACTGCACGATCGAATTATATTAAGGGTGGAACTTCAACCTGTACAAACAAAGTATCTAAATGAGAAAAACAATACCTTGAATATGTAATGTGTGATTATATGAAATACCAATATATCTCCTCTCACAAGCTCATGCTCCCTTGCAAACCTTTTCCAACGAGCACTCAGACCATGGTGTTTTGCTAGATATGTTGTGTCTCTCTCTTGGCCAGCTTCATCAACCAAGCCAGCTTTAGCATCTTCACTTGGCATGTACAAATTACAGAAGTCGACTAATGATATCTATATTCGATATAAATACAAAAGAAAATTTTTAATTCAATAGTAATGACTTTGTCTACAAAACCAATAAGATGCTTTGAAGCACTTTTTCTGCCCGATCTATAACAGATTTCTTAGAATCCTCGTCTTGATATAGGCTATCAATAAGAGTCTTCCTCCCGCTCGAGCTAAAGTTGTCAAAAAACAAGATAAGTTGATACAACTATGCATCATTATTATAGACTATTAACTTAATTGCTCTGAAAAGATTACAAATAAGGGGCAATGATTACAATACAGTATTTTTACCTCACTTCTATTTGATTAACAATATTTTTACCTCACTTCTCCTTGATTCACTAGAAAAATAAGAGAGAGAGAGAGAATATCATTCTGTTTCTTATTTATCAATTCATGACCGCTAAACGTCATATTACTTTACAAAACTATTTATATGAATAATATTTTGTGCCAAATTGGTACTCATGACAATTGATAAGACTCTCCATAAGTGATATATTGATTTGCTTCTCGAGGAGCTCGCTCGCTTCTGTAGCAACGGCTAACGATCAAGGCTGGTAAGTCGGTCGTTCCACACAATGATCCTTATACTGGTAGAAAGTTCAATATTGTTCCTCACAGTAACTTATTTAATAATATATATTCTTATTTCAAAATTAATGTAAAATTATAATGACAGTATAATTTGATGAAGTGCCATTAGGAATTTGATAGTGAACATTTTGCCGAAAACTGCAGTCCATTCATACATAATTTTGTTATTTGATTAAACTAAACTAAATAGTAAAGTTGTCTTGTGTTCACTAGGAGGGCAATTAAGTTGTTCAAGGAGAAGTGAGGTAAAAATATTCTATTGGAATTATTCCCCTTATTTGTAATATTCTAAAATCAATTAAGCTAATAGTCTTCAATAATGATTTATAGTTCTATCAACTTATCTTGTTTTTGACAAATTCAGCTCGAGCCAGAAGCGAACTCTTATTAATGGCTTATATCAAGACGAGGATTCGAAGAAAGTTATAGATGGGGCAGAAAAAGTGCTTCAAAGCATACCCGTTCAATATCCTAAATTTTCAAAACCAATAGTTCACTCCAATGTTTCCAACAGTTTTTGGTTGCTATGCATCTCATACTCTCCCCTTAAAAGTATTTGTTTAGGAGTTTTGTAGACAAAGTCGCCATTATTAAATTAAAAAATTTCTTTTGTATTTATTTCGAATATTTATATCTTTATTTAAATAAATTTAAAACAGTCATTAATTCTATATTATATTTTAACTTAATAAATATAAATAATAAATATTCTATATATAAAATAATCAATCTGCTAAAAGTATCATATTTTAATGCAAAATATGTGTATTATGCTTGCTAATGACAAAGGGAGGAGGATTTGTGATTATGTCTCCACCACCAGAGTATGTATGTAAAAAAAACTTAACATATTACACATTATACATAAATTAATATATTTGCAATGTATATCATTTGTTTATTTTCTCAATTTTTTGTCTTACCTGAAAGGAGAAAATCCAAATACTTATACAAAACAAAAGGCATGCTTACTATATTTCTAAAATACAAATATATAATGCTTGTAAATGGGTATTTTATAATTTTAAATTCTATTAAATTAATTCATAATTTATCGTGCTTATGACTTTCTATAATACACACACATATAAGTATTATCTGTATTAAGGGTCTATTATTCTGGTTTGAAGATTTCATATATTTTTTATTTATCTTTATAATTTAATCTATACTTTCTTATATGTAATATGCCATATCTATTTTTGATCTTTACTAAATGAAAATTACAATACGTAATTAACCAGTATTCTAAATTTATTTAAATGGTGATATTTAATAATTATATAAATGTATGATTTAATATTTTGATTCAAATTATAAAAAATACTCTTCTAGTATATTATTTATTTCTAATTAGTGAAAAAAAAGTAGTAAAATTATCTCAAAATCAAATAAGATGTATAATAAAAAAATTTATTTATTAAATAGCGTACTTATGATCTATTTTTATTAAATAAAAGATACAATATATAATTAATGAGAAAATTTTAATTAAATAAATGATATATATTCATAAATAATATAAATTAAATTCAACAAATATTATTTAAAATATAAGCTAGAGTGGGCTGGCGTTTTAACCCTAAAAAAACACGGCCCAGTCTTGCGGTTGCAGTTTTAACCCTAAAAAATACAAAAGGCAAATATATAGGAGTTCTCTGCCTAGTTTTTAGTAGTGTTTTGGCCCTGATAGGGGCGGACACTCCAACAGAAATCATCACCTCGTCAAAAAAAATGAAATTGCTACAAGGGTTGCCATTTTTATAAAGTGTACACTGAGTAAGCCTAAAAATTGAGGCGGAGTTGAATGTACGCCACGTATTGACATCGCAATTGACACAAGTGAATTTGTGTTGTTCCTATCAGGTTAGATCCATGGTGCTTATTATTGGATATGTGGATTTCCAATATGTTTGAGTTGATTAGTAGTGGTTTATAATAGTTGTAGTTATATTAGAGTATTTTTTATATGAAAATAGAAATATAATGGTTATTTAGTATTTCTAATGCTTGTGTTGTGTTGTTTGACAAATCACATCACAGGTACATTGTGTTGTAGACAACTGAAATAACGCCTAAATGAGAGCCAATGGTGTTTAATTACGGGAATATAATTTGTAGATTTAACAACAATTTCTATGTTGAAAAAGACAATTAGTAAAGACTTCATATATTAATTGTTTGAATGAGATCCTTAAGAAGGGGAAGCATTACAAATAGGCAAGGCTGAGAGAAAACCTAGGAATAAATTTGTGAATGATTTTTTTACAAGGCAGACACAGAGGAGCATTATAACTTTGAAGGTATAATTAAGGGGATAGATATTCTGGTTGCATCAAGGAGAAGTGAGGTCAAAATATTCTATTGTAATCATTGCCCCTTATTTGTAATATTCTAAAAGCAGTTAAGCTAATAGTCTTATCAATTAAGCTAATTGCCCCTCATCGTTCTATCAACTTATATTGTTTTTGACAACTTTAGCTCGAGCCGGAGGCGAACTCTTATTAATAGCCTATATCAAGACCAGGATTCTAAGAGAGTTATAGATGGTGCAGAAAAAGTGCTTCGAAGCATACCCATTCAATATCCTAAATTTTCAAAACGGATAGTTCAGTCCAATGTTTCCAACAGTTTTTGGTTGCTATGCATCTAATACTCTCCCCTTAAAAGTATTTGTTTATTAGTTTTGTAGACAAAATCGCCATTATAAAATTAAAAAAATTCTTTTGTATTTATTTCGAATATAGATATTACCAGCCGACTTTGGTAATTTGTGCATGCCGAGTGAAGATGTTAAAGTTGTCTTGGTGGATGAAGTTGGCCAAGAGAGGGACACGACATATCTAGCAAAACACCATGGTCTGAGTGCTGGTTGGAAAAGGTTTGCGACGAAGCATGAGCTCGTGAAAAGAGATGTATTGGTCTTTCATATGACCGCACCATACATATTCAAGATATATTTTTTTCTCATTTAGATACTTTGTTCAACCCTTACATATGTCAACCGTTACGCATGAGTAACTGCACGATCGAATTATATTAAGGGTGGAACTTCAACGTGTACAAACAAAGTATCTAAATGAGAAAAACAATACCTTGAATATGTAATGTGTGATTATATGAAATACCAATATATCTCCTCTCACAAGCTCATGCTCCCTTGCAAACCTTTTCCAACGAGCACTCAGACCATGGTGTTTTGCTAGATATGTTGTGTCTCTCTCTTGGCCAGCTTCATCAACCAAGCCAGCTTTAGCATCTTCACTTGGCATGTACAAATTACAGAAGTCGACTAATGATATCTATATTCGATATAAATACAAAAGAAATTTTTTAATTCAATAGTAATGACTTTGTCTACAAAACCAATAAGATGCTTTGAAGCACTTTTTCTGCCCGATCTATAACAGATTTCTTAGAATCCTCGTCTTGATATAGGCTATCAATAAGAGTCTTCCTCCTGCTCGAGCTAATTAAAGTTGTCAAAAAACAAGATAAGTTGATACAACTATGCATCATTATTATAGACTATTAACTTAATTGCTCTGAAAATATTACAAATAAGGGGCAATGATTACAATACAGTATTTTTACCTCACTTCTATTTGATTAACAATATTTTTACCTCACTTCTCCTTGATTCACTAGAAAAATAAGAGAGAGAGAGAATATCATTCTGTTTCTTATTTATCAATTCATGACCGCTAAACGTCATATTACTTTACAAAACTATTTATATGAATAATATTTTGTGCCAAATTGGTACTCATGACAATTGATAACACTCTCGATAAGTGATATATTGATTTTCTTCTGCAGGAGCTCGCTCGCTTCTGTAGCAACGGCTAACGATCAAGGCTGGTAAGTCGGTCGTTCCACACAATGGTCCTTATACTGGTAGAAAGTTCAATATTGTTCCTCACAGTAACTTATTTAATAATATATATTCTTATTTCAAAATTAATGTAAAATTATAATGACAGTATAATTTGATGAAGTGCCATTAGGAATTTGATAGTGAACATTTTGCCGAAAACTGCAGTCCATTCATACATAATTTTGTTATTTGATTAAACTAAACTAAATAGTAAAGTTGTCTTGTGTTCACTAGGAGGGCAATTAAGTTGTTCAAGGAGAAGTGAGGTAAAAATATTCTATATATAAAATAATCAATCTGCTAAAAGTATCATATTTTAATGCAAAATATGTGTATTATGCTTGCTAATGACAAAGGGAGGAGGATTTGTGATTATGTCTCCACCACCAGAGTATGTATGTAAAAAAAACTTAACATATTACACATTATACATAAATTAATATATTTGCAATGTATATCATTTGTTTATTTTCTCAATTTTTTGTCTTACCTGAAAGGAGAAAATCCAAATACTTATACAAAACAAAAGGCATGCTTACTATATTTCTAAAATACAAATATATAATGCTTGTAAATGGGTATTTTATAATTTTAAATTCTATTAAATTAATTCATAATTTATCGTGCTTATGACTTTCTATAATACACACACATATAAGTATTATCTGTATTAAGGGTCTATTATTCTGGTTTGAAGATTTCATATATTTTTTATTTATCTTTATAATTTAATCTATACTTTCTTATATGTAATATGCCATATCTATTTTTGATCTTTACTAAATGAAAATTACAATACGTAATTAACCAGTATTCTAAATTTATTTAAATGGTGATATTTAATAATTATATAAATGTATGATTTAATATTTTGATTCAAATTATAAAAAATACTCTTCTAGTATATTATTTATTTCTAATTAGTGAAAAAAAAAAGTAGTAAAATTATCTCAAAATCAAATAAGATGAATAATAAAAAAATTTATTTATTAAATAGCGTGCTTATGATCTATTTTTATTAAATAAAAGATACAATATATAATTAATGAGAAAATTTTAATTAAATAAATGATATATATTCATAAATAATATAAATTAAATTCAACAAATATTATTTAAAATATAAGCTAGAGTGGGCTGCGTTTTAACCCTAAAAAAACACGGTCAAGTCTTGCGGTTGCAGTTTTAACCCTAAAAAATACAAAAGGCAAATATATAGGAGTTCTCTGCCTAGTTTTTAGTAGTGTTTTGGCCCTGATAGGGGCGGACACTCCAACAGAAATCATCACCTCGTCAAAAAAAATGAAATTGCTACAAGGGTTGCCATTTTTATAAAGTGTACACTGAGTAAGCCTAAAAATTGAGGCGGAGTTGAATGTACGCCACGTATTGACATCGCAATTGACACAAGTGAATTTGTGTTGTTCCTATCAGGTTAGATCCATGGTGCTTATTATTGGATATGTGGATTTCCAATATGTTTGAGTTGATTAGTAGTGGTTTATAATAGTTGTAGTTATATTAGAGTATTTTTTATATGAAAATAGAAATATAATGGTTATTTAGTATTTCTAATGCTTGTGTTGTGTTGTTTGACAAATCACATCACAGGTACATTTTGTTGTAGACAACTGAAATAACGCCTAAATGAGAGCCAATGGTGTTTAATTACGGGAATATAATTTGTAGATTTAACAACAATTTCTATGTTGAAAAAGACAATTAGTAAAGACTTCATATATTAATTGTTTGAATGAGATCCTTAAGAAGGGGAAGCATTACAAATAGGCAAGGCTGAGAGAAAACCTAGGAATAAATTTGTGAATGATTTTTTTACAAGGCAGACACAGAGGAGCATTATAACTTTGAAGGTATAATTAAGGGGATAGATATTCTGGTTGCATCAAGGAGAAGTGAGGTCAAAATATTCTATTGTAATCATTGCCCCTTATTTGTAATATTCTAAAAGCAGTTAAGCTAATAGTCTTATCAATTAAGCTAATTGCCCCTCATCGTTCTATCAACATATATTGTTTTTGACAACTTTAGCTCGAGCCGGAGGCGAACTCTTATTAATAGCCTATATCAAGACGAGGATTCTAAGAGAGTTATAGATGGTGCAGAAAAAGTGCTTCGAAGCATACCCATTCAATATCCTAAATTTTCGAAACGGATAGTTCAGTCCAATGTTTCCAACAGTTTTTGGTTGGTTTACATCTAATACTCTCCCCTTAAAAGTATTTGTTTATTAGTTTTGTAGACAAAATTGCCATTATAAAATTAAAAAAATTCTTTTGTATTTATTTCGAATATAGATATTACTAGCCGACTTTGGTAATTTGTGCATGCCGAGTGAAGATGTTAAAGTTGTCTTGGTGGATGAAGTTGGCCAAGAGAGGGACACGACATATCTAGCAAAACACCATGGTCTGAGTGCTGGTTGGAAAAGGTTTGCGACGGAGCATGAACTCGTGAAAAGAGATGTATTGGTCTTTCAGATGACCGCACCATACATATTCAAGATATTTTTTTTCTCATTTAGATACTTTGTTCAACCCTTACATATGTCAACCGTTACGCATGAGTAACTGCACGATCGAATTATATTAAGGGTGGAACTTCAACGTGTACAAACAAAGTATCTAAATGAGAAAAACAATACCTTGAATATGTAATGTGTGATTATATGAAATACCAATATATCTCCTCTCACAAGCTCATGCTCCCTTGCAAACCTTTTCCAACGAGCACTCAGACCATGGTGTTTTGCTAGATATGTTGTGTCTCTCTCTTGGCCAGCTTCATCAACCAAGCCAGCTTTAGCATCTTCACTTGGCATGTACAAATTACAGAAGTCGACTAATGATATCTATATTCGATATAAATACAAAAGAAATTTTTTAATTCAATAGTAATGACTTTGTCTACAAAACCAATAAGATGCTTTGAAGCACTTTTTCTGCCCGATCTATAACAGATTTCTTAGAATCCTCGTCTTGATATAGGCTATCAATAAGAGTCTTCCTCCCGCTCGAGCTAAAGTTGTCAAAAAACAAGATAAGTTGATACAACTATGCATCATTATTATAGACTATTAACTTAATTGCTCTGAAAAGATTACAAATAAGGGGCAATGATTACAATACAGTATTTTTACCTCACTTCTATTTGATTAACAATATTTTTACCTCACTTCTCCTTGATTCACTAGAAAAATAAGAGAGAGAGAGAGAATATCATTCTGTTTCTTATTTATCAATTCATGACCGCTAAACGTCATATTACTTTACAAAACTATTTATATGAATAATATTTTGTGCCAAATTGGTACTCATGACAATTGATAAGACTCTC
The DNA here is from genome assembly GCF_001625215.2 of Daucus carota subsp. sativus. Lineage (NCBI taxonomy): Eukaryota > Viridiplantae > Streptophyta > Magnoliopsida > Apiales > Apiaceae > Daucus > Daucus carota. Next base: position 2,435,922 of record NC_030384.2, on the reverse strand, counting down.
CATAAGTGATATATTGATTTTCTTCTCGAGGAGCTCGCTCGCTTCTGTAGCAACGGCTAACGATCAAGGCTGGTAAGTCGGTCGTTCCACACAATGGTCCTTATACTGGTAGAAAGTTCAATATTGTTCCTCACAGTAACTTATTTAATAATATATATTCTTATTTCAAAATTAATGTAAAATTATAATGACAGTATAATTTGATGAAGTGCCATTAGGAATTTGATAGTGAACATTTTGCCGAAAACTGCAGTCCATTCATACATAATTTTGTTATTTGATTAAACTAAACTAAATAGTAAAGTTGTCTTGTGTTCACTAGGAGGGCAATTAAGTTGTTCAAGGAGAAGTGAGGTAAAAATATTCTATTGGAATTATTCCCCTTATTTGTAATATTCTAAAATCAATTAAGCTAATAGTCTTCAATAATGATTCATAGTTCTATCAACTTATCTTGTTTTTGACAAATTCAGCTCGAGCCAGAAGCGAACTCTTATTAATGGCTTATATCAAGACGAGGATTCGAAGAAAGTTATAGATGGGGCAGAAAAAGTGCTTCAAAGCATACCCGTTCAATATCCTAAATTTTCAAAACCAATAGTTCACTCCAATGTTTCCAACAGTTTTTGGTTGCTATGCATCTCATACTCTCCCCTTAAAAGTATTTGTTTAGGAGTTTTGTAGACAAAGTCGCCATTATTAAATTAAAAAATTTCTTTTGTATTTATTTCGAATATTTATATCTTTATTTAAATAAATTTAAAACAGTCATTAATTCTATATTATATTTTAACTTAATAAATATAAATAATAAATATTCTATATATAAAATAATCAATCTGCTAAAAGTATCATATTTTAATGCAAAATATGTGTATTATGCTTGCTAATGACAAAGGGAGGAGGATTTGTGATTATGTCTCCACCACCAGAGTATGTATGTAAAAAAAACTTAACATATTACACATTATACATAAATTAATATATTTGCAATGTATATCATTTGTTTATTTTCTCAATTTTTTGTCTTACCTGAAAGGAGAAAATCCAAATACTTATACAAAACAAAAGGCATGCTTACTATATTTCTAAAATACAATATATAATGCTTGTAAATGGGTATTTTATAATTTTAAATTCTATTAAATTAATTCATAATTTATCGTGCTTATGACTTTCTATAATACACACACATATAAGTATTATCTGTATTAAGGGTCTATTATTCTGGTTTGAAGATTTCATATATTTTTTATTTATCTTTATAATTTAATCTATACTTTCTTATATGTAATATGCCATATCTATTTTTGATCTTTACTAAATGAAAATTACAATACGTAATTAACCAGTATTCTAAATTTATTTAAATGGTGATATTTAATAATTATATAAATGTATGATTTAATATTTTGATTCAAATTATAAAAAATACTCTTCTAGTATATTATTTATTTCTAATTAGTGAAAAAAAAAGTAGTAAAATTATCTCAAAATCAAATAAGATGTATAATAAAAAAATTTATTTATTAAATAGTGTACTTATGATCTATTTTTATTAAATAAAAGATACAATATATAATTAATGAGAAAATTTTAATTAAATAAATGATATATATTCATAAATAATATAAATTAAATTCAACAAATATTATTTAAAATATAAGCTAGAGTGGGCTGGCATTTTAACCCTAAAAAAAACACGGTCCAGTCTTGCGGTTGCAGTTTTAACCCTAAAAAATACAAAAGGCAAATATATAGGAGTTCTCTGCCTAGTTTTTAGTAGTGTTTTGGCCCTGATAGGGGCGGACACTCCAACAGAAATCATCACCTCGTCAAAAAAAATGAAATTGCTACAAGGGTTGCCATTTTTATAAAGTGTACACTGAGTAAGCCTAAAAATTGAGGCGGAGTTGAATGTACGCCACGTATTGACATCGCAATTGACACAAGTGAATTTGTGTGTTAGATCCATGGTGCTTATTATTGGATATGTGGATTTCCAATATGTTTGAGTTGATTAGTAGTGGTTTATAATAGTTGTAGTTATATTAGAGTATTTTTTATATGAAAATAGAAATATAATGGTTATTTAGTATTTCTAATGCTTGTGTTGTGTTGTTTGACAAATCACATCACAGGTACATTGTGTTGTAGACAACTGAAATAACGCCTAAATGAGAGCCAATGGTGTTTAATTACGGGAATATAATTTGTAGATTTAACAACAATTTCTATGTTGAAAAAGACAATTAGTAAAGACTTCATATATTAATTGTTTGAATGAGATCCTTAAGAAGGGGAAGCATTACAAATAGGCAAGGCTGAGAGAAAACCTAGGAATAAATTTGTGAATGATTTTTTTACAAGGCAGACACAGAGGAGCATTATAACTTTGAAGGTATAATTAAGGGGATAGATATTCTGGTTGCATCAAGGAGAAGTGAGGTCAAAATATTCTATTGTAATCATTGCCCCTTATTTGTAATATTCTAAAAGCAGTTAAGCTAATAGTCTTATCAATTAAGCTAATTGCCCCTCATCGTTCTATCAACATATATTGTTTTTGACAACTTTAGCTCGAGCCGGAGGCGAACTCTTATTAATAGCCTATATCAAGACGAGGATTCTAAGAGAGTTACAGATGGTGCAGAAAAAGTGCTTCGAAGCATACCCATTCAATATCCTAAATTTTCAAAACGGATAGTTCAGTCCAATGTTTCCAACAGTTTTTGGTTGGTTTACATCTAATACTCTCCCCTTAAAAGTATTTGTTTATTAGTTTTGTAGACAAAATTGCCATTATAAAATTAAAAAAATTCTTTTGTATTTATTTCGAATATAGATATTACTAGCCGACTTTGGTAATTTGTGCATGCCGAGTGAAGATGTTAAAGTTGTCTTGGTGGATGAAGTTGGCCAAGAGAGGGACACGACATATCTAGCAAAACACCATGGTCTGAGTGCTGGTTGGAAAAGGTTTGCGACGGAGCATGAACTCGTGAAAAGAGATGTATTGGTCTTTCAGATGACCGCACCATACATATTCAAGATATTTTTTTTCTCATTTAGACACTTTGTTCGACCCTTACATATGTCAACCGTTACGCATGAGTAAATGCACCATTGAATTATATTAAGGGTGGAACTTCAACATCTACAAACAAAGTATCTAAATGAGAAAAACAATACGTTGAATATGTAATGTGTGATCATATGAAATACCAATATATCTCCTCTCACTAGCTCATGCTCCATTGCAAACCTTTTCCAACGAGCACTCAGACCATGGTGTTTTGCTAGATATGTTGTGTCTCTCTCTTGGCCAGCTTCATCAACCAAGACAACTTTAGCATCTTCATTTGGCATGTACAAATTACAGAAGTCGACTAATGATATCTATATTCGATATAAATACAAAAGAAAATTTTTAATTCAATAATAATGACTTTGTCTACAAAACCAATAAGCAAATAGTTTTACTAGGAGAGTATGAGATGCATACCAACCAAAAACTGTTGGAAATATTCGATTGAACCATCGGTTTTGAAAATTTAGGATATTCAACTCGTATGCTTTGAAGCACTTTTTCTGCCCGATCTATAACCGATTTCTTAGAATCCTCGTCTTGATATAGGCTATCAATAAGAGTCTTCCTCCCGCTCGAGATAAAGTTGTCAAAAACAAGATAAGTTGATACAACTATGCATCATTATTATAGACTATTAACTTAATTGCTCTGAAAATATTACAAATAAGGGGCAATGATTACAATACAGTATTTTTACCTCACTTCTATTTGATTAACAATATTTTTACCTCACTTCTCCTTGATTTACCAGAAAAATAAGAGAGAGAGAGGGAGAGGGAGAGAGAGAATATCATTCTGTTTCTTACTTATCAATTCATGACCGCTAAACGTCATATTACTTTACAAAACTATTTATATGAATAATATTTTGTGCCAAATTGGTACTCATGACAATTGATAACACTCTCGATAAGTGATATATTGATTTTCTTCTGCAGGAGCTCGCTCGCTTCTGTAGTAACGGCTAACGATCAAGGCTGGTAAGTCGGTCGTTCCACACAATGGTCCTTATACTCGTAGAAAGTTCAATTTTGTTCCTCACAATAACTTATTTAATAATATATATTCTTATTTCAAAATTAATGTAAAATTATAATGACGGTATAATTTGATGAAGTGCCATTAGGAATTTGATAGTGAACATTTTGCCGAAAACTGCAGTCCATTCATACATAATTTTGTTATTTGATTAAACTAAACTAAATAGTAAAGTTGTCTTGTGTTCACTAGGAGGGCAATTAAGTTGTTCAAGGAGAGAAGTGAGGTAAAAATATTCTATTGTAATTATTGCCCCTTATTTGTAATATTCTAAAATCAATTAAGCTAATAGTCTTCAATAATGATTCATAGTTCTATCAACTTATCTTGTTTTTGACAAATTCAGCTCGAGCCAGAAGCGAACTCTTATTAATGGCTTATATCAAGACGAGGATTCGAAGAAAGTTATAGATGGGGCAGAAAAAGTGCTTCAAAGCATACCCGTTCAATATCCTAAATTTTCAAAACCAATAGTTCACTCCAATGTTTCCAACAGTTTTTGGTTGCTATGCATCTCATACTCTCCCCTTAAAAGTGTTTGTTTAGTAGTTTTGTAGACAAAGTCGCCATTATTAAATTAAAAAATTTCTTTTGTATTTATTTCGAATATTTATATCTGTTATAGAATAGAAAACAAAGGGGTGAGCGATTCGTGCTTTGGACTGGTCTCGGTGCGAGATGCCTACGTATCTTCTGCGTGGAGAAGAATCAAGTCCAAAACGTAGTTCTAGTTATGAGGGGTAGAGCCCTTTATATAGGCGCTTCGGAGTCAGAAGCTGGACGGAAGTGCAATTCCGCGTATCAGACTCCTTATCGAAGTATGCCTCGAAGCAAGAGATAAGATAGGACTCTTATTCTCTTGTTGTTGACGTTTATCCGAACTTCTGAATACTTATCTGATAGAGTCAGATGTACCATAGAATTCAGACTTGTTACTGGTCCTCTGACTGGGCCCTTACTAATTAATCACGAAATTATCTAATAAATAGAGACTCAGGCCCTTTTTAACTGGGCTTTAGTGTTCTCGGGCTTTTAATATCTAATAATAATTAAATATTACTTCTGACCTATATCATTTGCCCCCCAACTTTCGACAAGTTTTGTAAAAACTTTTCAAAAGTTGCTGAGTTCTTTTTGGCTTTCTGAGCCCCTGATTCGCATATCATGCGAGAAAGCTAACTTCTGTAAATTCTCATCGTCCAAGGTCTGAAGTTCCATAAATAGCGCAAGGATCTCACCGATCTCCATAAATAGCGCAAGGATCTCACTGATCTTTACTACTTTGAAACAATTCGAGAGATGACTTGAATTGACTGTAGAGTAAAGATAGTTCTGTTTCGTATCCTTCGGGATCGTACTTCATTTTCGATTGGAGTACCGGAAGACACGGGTCTTTCTTTTGACCTTTCGGGTCGTTCCCACGATATTACGAATCAACAAGTATTACGTTTGTAATGGTACTTTTGAGTACTTTCGTATTTTTCCAGGGCTAAATTCAAATTGGAATTTTTACGATTGAATTTCAATCTTCTAGAATTTTTCGAGCCTTTTGAAATCAAAATCTCAATTTTATGATTTTCTCTGACTTTTCAGGGTTTTTACCATATATATATTTTTTTTTTTTGATTTTGGTGAATGCACACTAGTCAAGCGGCTCCCTTGGCGTTGGTAATCCACGCCAAGGAGGCATCATCATATCCACGCCAAGGAGGCTTTGCTTCCTAGGCGTGGCTGGTTTCACAAGAATCAACAAAGGAATGCTCCCTTGGCGTTGGTACACCACGCCAAGGAGACATTAATGGATCCACGCCAAGGAGACCATGCTTCCTAGGCGTGGCTGGTCTCACAAGACTCAATTAGAGAGATGCTCCCTTGGCGTTGGTGTGCCACGCCAAGGAGACATATGTATATGCACGCCAAGGAGACAATGCTTCCAAGGCGTGGCTGGTCATTCATGACTTATCAAGGAAATGCTTCCTTGGCGTTGGTGGTCCACGCCAAGGAGATATATATACATACGCGCCATGGAAGTTATGCTTCCTAGGCGTGGTTTGTTGCTAACTTGATTTTGCCGGATCCTGTGGGCCAAGGTCTATTTCTGGCAGGCCTATATAGCTTAATTTTCCTTTTCTTTTTATTTAGACATCTCTAGGTCCTTCCAGAATGATCGAGGCACTTCTGAAAAGTTTGAATTTCATGGGCTTCCCGCCTGGACAAAGCCCATTCACCGGCTAAGGAGCCCATTTGACCGCAAACAGACGGTAACCCTAGAGTTTACCGGTTGTTGAACCGGTTAGATCTCCCTATATATTAGAGTGACTTGGGAGTTCATTTCCCTCATTCACCAAAATTTTCAACTCTCGGAGCCCAAACACTCTCCCAAGTTCTCTCAACTTTCCATAGTTTTTAGGCGAGTTTTCCGGCAATCTTCAAGAAGATCCCAGTTTCCGGCCGATATTCAAGCAACTCTCCAGTTTCCGATCAATTTTCATCTTTTCTCCATCATTTTCTGGGTTAGAAGCATTCATCCGAAGAACATCAATGGCGGACTCCAGCTCTTCCCAGCAATCTCAACTTTCCCAGCCCTCAACCGCTCATCCTCGCGCGAACCGAGGTAAAAAGAAATCTTTAGTCCATGCTAGTGTTTTTTCACTTAGAGATTTACTTTCTGAATTTGGGGAAGCTTTCCCTAATTTGTTGCACTTAGAAGCATATAAGTTTCCTTCGAAATATGATCAAGAGGCCGTAGATACTATAGCTGTAGCCTTTGGGATAAATGGGCCATACAGGGCTGAGGCTCCAGGCCCAAATGACAGGTCTTGTTATCCAAAGCCCGGGGCCCTTAGGATTTATAAGGAAACTCTTTATGCTGGTTTTAGGTTTCCTCCGCCCATGTTTGTCTGTAGGCTCCTAGCTGAGGCCCGTATTTGTCCTACTCAACTTCAGCCCAACGGGTGGAAGTTTATTTACTGTTTTCTAGTCCAATGTAGAAAGCATAATTTGGAGCCCAGTGTAGCTGTTTTTAGGTATTTTTTCAAATTTGTAAACGCACCCAATGATGAGGGCTGGGTTAAAATTCAAAATAGAAATGTGGCCCGTAGCATTTTTGTTCCTGACACGGCCCCTGACTCCCTTCCAAATTGGAAAAAACAATGGTTTTATGTTTATATGGAGGGGGCCAGTTGGGAGGATTGCTTCTTTTCCAACTTTAGTAAGGCCGAAGACGGGCCCGTTAGGTCCCTCAAGTTGGGCTTAGAAGAAGAGGCCGCGATCCGCATCTTGATGGGAGACAACCTTCACCACTGCTCTCTCCTACTTTCCGAGGCCTCACTTCAAGCACATGGGCTTAGCGATTTAGGCCCAAAGGGTATCCCCTTTAATCCTTATTATTATTATTTTTTACGAAATTGATTATGGGCCGTAACTTATTTGCTCCTTTTTATTTGCAGCTCTTGCCACTTTGGGCAACATTTTCAAGAAAAGGGAAACGGCCGCTTCGAAGACCGTTCCAGTGGAGAGGGTCCGCACTAAGCGGCCCAGGAAGGAGGGCGGTTCTCCCATTGTGGAGAAAGTTCCGGCCTTTATGGCCGAGAGGCCCATTGCCATCGATGAGGATCCAAATCCTTACGTGGTCCAATGGGGCCTTTTGAACAAAGACACCATTGTGGGCGACACTCGGGCCGCCGCAGAGTGGTCGAGGAATGTTGTGACCCCGAGGGACAAGGCCCACGTGGTCGAGTCCTCGGACGACTTGCAGATTGAGCTTCTAGGAGCTCAGGCCGTGGCGTCGGTAAGACATTCTAAGCCTTTTATGTATCTTGTAATACTTTGTCTTTGTTTATTTCTCTTAACGTCTTTCTTGTTTTTGTAATCTCGTAGGTCAATACCTACCTTCAGGCCGCCCTCCACAACTTGAGGGAGGTGAGGACCGAGAAGACGATCGCCGAGCGCGATCGTGATAGGTACCTTGAGTCCTCCTCGGCCAACTTCGAACGCTTCCGTGAGGTGGAAAAGGAGTTGGCGGCCGAGAAGGAGAAGGTTCGGACTTTGGAAGCAGAGCTGGATCGAGTCCGTACTGAAGCAATTGAGGACTTCAAAAAGTCCAAAGAATACGAGGACCTGTTAGCGGCGGAATACGACGCCTCCTTCCCGGCCACTTTCAAGAATTGCTGGGAGGCCATTATCGAGGAGCTGGGCTCCAAGATCGAAGGAGTCACTCTGGAGAAGTTCCCCGTCCCCCCGATCCCGGGGAAAACCTCAGAATCCTCGGAGGACCTCGAGGAAACGGAGTTCGGGGACTCCCATCCACTCGAGACCCAGGAGGAGGAAGCGCAAGACGGGGTTGACTCCCCCATGGCTGAGGATGTGGAGAAAGAAGAGGAGGTCCCGGAGGAGGAGGGGAAGGCCAAGGAAGGGGACGACCTCTTTGATGATGGTCTACTCTAGATTAGGTGTTTTCAGCCCTGCGTGGCTTTAATTTGTATATTTATTCGGATATTTATGTCAACCCTTCGGGGTTTAACTCCTTTATTTATTTGTCAACTTATCTATCGAGTTAACTTCTTTTATATCATGCTTTTAGCTTCGAGCTTTACTTAGCACTTTTCAACTTCGAGCTTTTATCCATATTGATTCATACTTAGGATTTCATATCTTTAAACATGTAAGTTCAGTTTAGAACTTGTGAACCTTTCATCAAAGACAGCTCAAGTACAAATAAAAAATAACTTGGGCAAACAAGTTAGATAATCCTCAGGACTTTATTATTATAGTAAATGAAATAACTATCCTTGGAAATCGACTACATGGCAGTGGTCAACATGACCTTATTTTTGTGGTAACTACTAACTTCTGTTATCACAGAGTAGTCATCAAATATAATATATCTTTAAGTTGGTTGCATGCCAACTTCTAGGGACTTCAATTCCTTCCAAGGTTTGAAGCTTGTATGAGCCATGGCCTGTGACAGTCTTAACTTGGTAGGGGCCTTCCCAATTTGGAGCCATCTTGCCTTTGGGACCTACCCCTGAAGCCTCAATTTTTCTAAGTACCAGATCTCCTTCCCTGAAATATCGCTCCTTAACTCGTAGGTTATAGTAATAGGAAGCTCGTTTCTGGTTTTCCACAATCTTAGCATGAGCTTCGTCACGAATCTCATCGATCATATCAAGCGCGAGTCTCATACCTTCTTCATTGGCTCCTGGCTCATACTGCTGGACCCTGGGGGATGTATGAGTGATCTCAAGTGGCACCACTGCCTCGGCTCCATAAGCCAGCTGAAAGGGGGTTGCCCCAGTTGAAACCTTGCAAGTTGTTCGATACGCCCATAGTATGGGGAGTATCTCATCGGCCCACGATCCCTGGGCTTTCTCAACTCTTTTCTTCAGTCCATCAAGAATTATCCTATTGGCCACCTCAGCTTGTCCATTAGCTTGAGGATGGGCAACTGAAGTGAAGCGTAACTCAATCGAGTAATCCTCACAATATCCTCTAAACTCAGCATTATTGAACTGAGTCCCATTGTCGGTAACCATGACTCGAGGTATTCCGTACCTGCAGATAATGTTCTCCCACACGAATTGAGCAACTTGCTTGGTGGTTATCTTGGCCAGCGGCTTGGCTTCAATCCACTTAGTGAAATAATCAATTGCAACCAAGAGGAACTTTCTCTGTGCACTAGCAAGTGGAAACGGTCCAAGAATATCCATTCCCCACATTGCAAAGGGGATAGGAGTATTGATAGATGTCAGCATCTCAGGTGGCTGTCGTATAACAGGTGCGAACCTTTGACAGCGGTCACACTTCTTCACGTAATCCTGAGCATGTTTCAGCATATCAGGCCAATAAAATCCAAGACGAGTGACTTTATGAGCCAAAGCCCTTCCTCCAAGGTGTTGGCCACATACACCTTCATGTACCTCCCTCAGGGCTTCTTGAGCCTCATCAGGCCTCAGACATCTCAAGTAAGGGATCACAAACGATTTTCTATATAAGATTCCCTCAATGAGTACATATTTAAGGGCCCTTACCTGTAACTTTCGTGCTTCATCAGCATTAGGAGGCAGATGACCACTTTGTAAATACAACTTAATCTCATCCATCCAAGTGGCCCCTGTGTCAATGGGGGCAACTAACTTTGCTTCGATACTAGGGGTTCTCAAAACCTGATAATAAACGCTTCCTGAGCATACCTCATCATCGGAGGATGCAAATTGCGATAAGGCATCAGCCTTGGTATTCTCCTCCCTTGGCACATATTCTACCAAGCATTCTTCGAATAGTGCCATCTGGGTCTTTACAATCCTTAGATATTTCAGCATAGTCTCCTCACGAGCTTCAAACTCACCATTCACTTGGAAGACTACAAGCTTTGAGTCACCACAGACCTTCAAATTCTTTACCCTCAAGGTTCTAGCTAGACCAAGTCCAGCTATCAACGCTTCATACTCTGCTTCGTTATTGGTGGTCGGAAAGTCTAACTTTATAGCATATTCCACAGTAAAGCCATCAGGGCTTTGGAGCACAAGTCCTGCACCACTACCTTTTGTTTTTGAAGCTCCGTCAAAAAATAGTAGCCAATACTCTTTAGGTTTTTCTTCCTTAGTAGGTTCTTCTACCTTGTCTCCTTGCCCCCCGACTTCCTGGTTGCTAATGGTGCATTCAACTAGGAAGTCAGCTAAGGCCTGAGCTTTAATCGCCGTTCGAGGTTTGTATCGGATATCAAATTCTCCAAGCTCAATGGCCCACTTGATCAATCTTCCACTAGCCTTAGGGCTGTGTATAACATTCCGGAGAGGTTGGTCTGTCAGGACTTCTATCTTATGAGACTGAAAGTAAGGTCTCAACTTCCTCGAGGCCGTAATCATGGCCAAAGCAAATTTTTCGATCACTGAGTAATTGAGCTCCGCTCCATGCAGAACCTTGCTCACATAGTATACTGGTTTCTGGACTTTGGATTCCTCCCGAACCAATACGGCACTTAGCGCTTGTTCCGAGACAGCTAAGTATACATACAAGGTTTCACCATTAATGGGTTTCGATAGAAGAGGTGGCTCTGCCATATACTTCTTCAGTTCCTCAAAAGCTATCTGGCTCTCTTCTGTCCACTCGAAATTCTTAACTTTTTTCAAGGCTTTGAAGAAAGGCAAACACTTGTCTCCTGATTTGGATACAAACCTTCCCAAAGCTGCAATTCTTCCCGTCAGTTTCTGAACATCCCTTACACTCTTTGGGGGTTCCATATCTAGGATAGCTTTTATCTTGTCGGGATTGGCTTCAATACCACGCTTTGAGACCATTAAACCCAGGAACTTCCCAGAACCGACCCCAAAGGCACACTTAGCTGGGTTTAACATCATTTTATGCGTCCTCAGGACTTCAAAGGCCTCTTTAAGGTGTTCAAGGTGATCCGCTTTGTTCAAGCTTTTCACCAACATATCGTCTACATATACCTCCATAGTCTTTCCAATCAGATGTTTAAACATCTTGTTTGCAAGGCGTTGATACGTTGCTCCTGCATTCTTAAGTCCAAAGGCCATAACCAAATAACAAAATACACCAAAGTCGGTGATAAACGATACCTTGGGTACATCGTCCTTGTCCATCCGGATCTGATTATATCCGCTGAAGCCATCCATGAAGCTCAGCATCTCATGTCCAGCGGTGGCATCTATTAACGTGTCTATCCTTGGAAGAGGGAAACAATCCTTGGGACAAGCATCATTCAGATCAGTGAAGTCTACACACATCCTCCACTTTCCATTGGCCTTCTTGACCATAACAGGGTTCGCCAACCATTCTGGAAATTGTATCTCTTCGATAAAACCTGCTTCCAACAACTTATCGACCTCCTGTTTAATGGCTTCTTGCCTTTCAGGGGCGAAGTTCCTTTTCTTCTGTTTAATAGGCTTCCTCTCGGGGTTCACATTCAACTTATGTGTTATGAATGAGGGGTCGATACCTGGCATATCAGCCGCTGTCCAAGCGAAAACATCACGGTTGTTCCTTAAGAACCTCACAAACTCTTGTTTCAAATCTTCCTGGAGTAATGCTCCGACATAGGTGACCTTTTCAGGTTCTTCTGTATACAATTGGATAGGAACCAAATCTTCGGCAGGCTTGCCTCTCCTTTCTTCCTCTTCTCGGACATCAAGGTCCTCTATAGGTAATACTTGCCCCCCGGCTCCTCCAGATCTTAATGCCCCAATATAACAGCTTCGGGCCATTTTCTGATCTCCTAACTCTTCCCCAATTCCGTTCCTAGTCGGGAATTTGATCTTCATGTGGTAGGTAGATGGGATTGCTTTAAAAGCATGTATTCCGGTCCTCCCAAGGATGGCGTTATAGGTTGATGAGGCTTTAACGACCAAGAAATTTACCATACACGTGGCTTGTCTGGGTTCGGTACCCATAGTTACCGGAAGTTGGATCATGCCTTCAATTTTGGTTTCCACGTTGTTGAAGCCATATATAGGCATGTCTGAGGGTGTTAACTGAGTATCAGAATACCCCATCTTTTCATAAGCATCATAGAACAAGATATCCACCGAGGCTCCATTATCAACGAGCACTCTCTTTACTGACGAGTTTCCAATCACTGGGGTAATTACTAAAGGGTCATCATGAGGAAATTTCACCTTTTCAAGGTCGATATTGTCGAATGCTAGAGCATAATCAATTTTTGCCCGCTTCGGAGGTTCTCCAACTATATTCATCACTTCCCTGGCATAAGCCTTTCTTGAATTGCTTGAAGTGCCTGCAGCCGTGGGTCCCCCGGAGATTACATTAATAACAGGCCCTCGAGGCTGAGTTCTTTTGTCATCGTTGTCTCTTCCACGGTTATCACTGTCTCGATGATTCTTGTCTCCATCTTTGGTAAATTTGGACAACTTGCCTCTTCGGATCAAGAATTCAATCTCATCCTTCAACTGCCGGCAATCATCGGTCTTATGCCCTGTGTCTTTGTGGAATCGACAATATAAATCTTTGTTACGTTTCTCGGGATCAGTCCTTATAGGCTTCGGCCATCTAACACTTTCGTCCTTCTCAATCTCCAACAGGATTTGACTCCTCGGGGCGTTAAGCCTGGCATACTCAGTAAACCTCGGCCCCAGCTTCTTTTTAGCAGGCGACTTTTCCTCTTCTTCCTTCCGGGAGTACTTATTCTCAGCATTATACTCCGTGTCATTCCCACGTTTCTTGAAATTGGTATTCGGTCCCTGATTGTTCTGGGATTTTCTCAAGCTTTCCTCCGCCTTTATATACTTTCCGGCTCTCTCTTGTAGATCGTTCATATTGTCTGGAGCCCTCTTGGCTAGAGATCGGCGAAAATTGTCATCGGTGGTGCCTTGTTGGAGTGCGATCATGGCTACCTTCTGATCAAGGTCTGGGACCTTCAAGGCTTCTTTGGTAAAACGATTCATATATTCCCTGAGTGATTCGTTCTTTCCTTGATGCAAATTCATTAGAGAGGCAGAGCTCTTGGCATGTGTCTTGCTTCCAACAAATTGTCCTATGAAAGCCCTGCTCAAGTCAGCAAAACAAGAGATAGAATTAGGGGGTAGGCGACTATACCAGTGTTGGGCCATCCCACTCAAGGTTTGGGGAAAGGCACGGCACTTGATTGCTTCAGTGACGGGCTGGAGTAACAAAGCGTTCATGAAGGTCCGAACATGATTAGCGGGATCACCCGTGCCATCGTAAGCTTTTATGGTTGGGAGCTTGAATTTTCGGGAAATCCTTGCACCCATGATTTCTTGCGTAAAAGGGGGAACCGGGTTATCAGGATCGCCTGCTGGTAACAAGTGAATTTGATTCATCACGGTTTGACGAGGGTTTTCATCCCTAGATTCCGGGGGTTGCATCCTTGCCTGGTCTCTTTTTAACCGTGCGATTTCCTCTTCATAGGCCCGGATCCTTTCCTCATAAGTTATTGGCCCCCGGGGCTCATTAGCTTCTTGCCTATGGCGGCGTCGACGGTGTCGATCAGCATCTCTCCTCCTTCGAGGGGGTGTATCATGCTCCTGCTCCGATTCGGAAGAGTCGTAGTCAGTTACATGCACATAGTCATCTCTTGTGCCTCCACGGGTGGTTGTAGTGACCGTTGAATAATGTGTGCCGGTGTCGGTGACGGTTGCGATTACTCGGGTCAGAGGGGGCAACGAACCAAAAGTCAGGGGAGTAGTAGTTTGAGCAATGGTCGTACCGAGCGGGAGGGTGGTAGTTATAGGGGTTGATTCAGTCGAGACCCCGGTGGTGGTTCGACTGCGTGGAACATGGATTTCAGAACGTGGTCCGGTTGGGTTTGTCATGGTTATTGTTGTTTTCCCACAGACGGCGCCAAATGTTATAGAATAGAAAACAAAGGGGTGAGCGATTCGTGCTTTGGACTGGTCTCGGTGCGAGATGCCTACGTATCTTCTGCGTGGAGAAGAATCAAGTCCAAAACGTAGTTCTAGTTATGAGGGGTAGAGCCCTTTATATAGGCGCTTCGGAGTCAGAAGCTGGACGGAAGTGCAATTCCGCGTATCAGACTCCTTATCGAAGTATGCCTCGAAGCAAGAGATAAGATAGGACTCTTATTCTCTTGTTGTTGACGTTTATCCGAACTTCTGAATACTTATCTGATAGAGTCAGATGTACCATAGAATTCAGACTTGTTACTGGTCCTCTGACTGGGCCCTTACTAATTAATCACGAAATTATCTAATAAATAGAGACTCAGGCCCTTTTTAACTGGGCTTTAGTGTTCTCGGGCTTTTAATATCTAATAATAATTAAATATTACTTCTGACCTATATCAATATCTTTATTTAAATAAATTTAAAACAGTCATTAATTCTATATTATATTTTAACTTAATAAATATAAATAATAAATATTCTATATATAAAATAATCAATCTGCTAAAAGTATCATATTTTAATGCAAAATATGTGTATTATGCTTGCTAATGACAAAGGGAGGAGGATTTGTGATTATGTCTCCACCACCAGAGTATGTATGTAAAAAAAACTTAACATATTACACATTATACATAAATTAATATATTTGCAATGTATATCATTTGTTTATTTTCTCAATTTTTTGTCTTACCTGAAAGGAGAAAATCCAAATACTTCTACAAAACAAAAGGCATGCTTACTATATTTCTAAAATACAAATATATAATGCTTGTAAATGGGTATTTTATAATTTTAAATTCTATTAAATTAATTCATAATTTATCGTGCTTATGACTTTCTATAATACACACACATATAAGTATTATCTGTATTAAGGGTCTATTATTCTGGTTTGAATATTTCATATATTTTTTATTTATCTTTATAATTTAATCTATACTTTCTTATATGTAATATGCCATATCTATTTTTGATCTTTACTAAATGAAAATTACAATACGTAATTAACCAGTATTCTAAATTTATTTAAATGGTGATATTTAATAATTATATAAATGTATGATTTAATATTTTGATTCAAATTATAAAAAATACTCTTCTAGTATATTATTTATTTCTAATTAGTGGAAAAAAAAGTAGTAAAATTATCTCAAAATCAAATAAGATGTATATTAAAAAAAAATTATTTATTAAATAGCGTACTCATGATCTATTTTTATTAAATAAAAGATACAATATATAATTAATGAGAAAATTTTAATTAAATAAATGATATATATTCATAAATAATATAAATTAAATTCAACAAATATTATTTAAAATATAAGCTAGAGTGGGCTGGCGTTTTAACCCTAAAAAAACACGGCCCAGTCTTGCGGTTGCAGTTTTAACCCTAAAAAATACAAAAGGCAAATATATAGGAGTTCTCTGCCTAGTTTTTAGTAGTGTTTTGGCCCTGATAGGGGCGGACACTCCAACAGAAATCATCACCTCGTCAAAAAAAATGAAATTGCTACAAGGGTTGCCATTTTTATAAAGTGTACACTGAGTAAGCCTAAAAATTGAGGCGGAGTTGAATGTACGCCACGTATTGACATCGCAATTGACACAAGTGAATTTGTGTTGTTCCTATCAGGTTAGATCCATGGTGCTTATTATTGGATATGTGGATTTCCAATATGTTTGAGTTGATTAGTAGTGGTTTATAATAGTTGTAGTTATATTAGAGTATTTTTTATATGAAAATAGAAATATAATGGTTATTTAGTATTTCTAATGCTTGTGTTGTGTTGTTTGACAAATCACATCACAGGTACATTTTGTTGTAGACAACTGAAATAACGCCTAAATGAGAGCCAATGGTGTTTAATTACGGGAATATAATTTGTAGATTTAACAACAATTTCTATGTTGAAAAAGACAATTAGTAAAGACTTCATATATTAATTGTTTGAATGAGATCCTTAAGAAGGGGAAGCATTACAAATAGGCAAGGCTGAGAGAAAACCTAGGAATAAATTTGTGAATGATTTTTTTACAAGGCAGACACAGAGGAGCATTATAACTTTGAAGGTATAATTAAGGGGATAGATATTCTGGTTGCATCAAGGAGAAGTGAGGTCAAAATATTCTATTGTAATCATTGCCCCTTATTTGTAATATTCTAAAAGCAGTTAAGCTAATAGTCTTATCAATTAAGCTAATTGCCCCTCATCGTTCTATCAACATATATTGTTTTTGACAACTTTAGCTCGAGCCGGAGGCGAACTCTTATTAATAGCCTATATCAAGACGAGGATTCTAAGAGAGTTATAGATGGTGCAGAAAAAGTGCTTCGAAGCATACCCATTCAATATCCTAAATTTTCAAAACGGATAGTTCAGTCCAATGTTTCCAACAGTTTTTGGTTGGTTTACATCTAATACTCTCCCCTTAAAAGTATTTGTTTATTAGTTTTGTAGACAAAATTGCCATTATAAAATTAAAAAAATTCTTTTGTATTTATTTCGAATATAGATATTACTAGCCGACTTTGGTAATTTGTGCATGCCGAGTGAAGATGTTAAAGTTGTCTTGGTGGATGAAGTTGGCCAAGAGAGGGACACGACATATCTAGCAAAACACCATGGTCTGAGTGCTGGTTGGAAAAGGTTTGCGACGGAGCATGAACTCGTGAAAAGAGATGTATTGGTCTTTCAGATGACCGCACCATACATATTCAAGATATTTTTTTTCTCATTTAGACACTTTGTTCGACCCTTACATATGTCAACCGTTACGCATGAGTAAATGCACGATTGAATTATATTAAGGGTGGAACTTCAACATCTACAAACAAAGTATCTAAATGAGAAAAACAATACGTTGAATATGTAATGTGTGATCATATGAAATACCAATATATCTCCTCTCACTAGCTCATGCTCCATTGCAAACCTTTTCCAACGAGCACTCAGACCATGGTGTTTTGCTAGATATGTTGTGTCTCTCTCTTGGCCAGCTTCATCAACCAAGACAACTTTAGCATCTTCATTTGGCATGTACAAATTACAGAAGTCGACTAATGATATCTATATTCGATATAAATACAAAAGAAAATTTTTAATTCAATAATAATGACTTTGTCTACAAAACCAATAAGCAAATAGTTTTACTAGGAGAGTATGAGATGCATACCAACCAAAAACTGTTGGAAATATTCGATTGAACCATCGGTTTTGAAAATTTAGGATATTCAACTCGTATGCTTTGAAGCACTTTTTCTGCCCGATCTATAACCGATTTCTTAGAATCCTCTTCTTGATATAGGCTATCAATAAGAGTCTTCCTCCCGCTCGAGATAAAGTTGTCAAAAACAAGATAAGTTGATACAACTATGCATCATTATTATAGACTATTAACTTAATTGCTCTGAAAATATTACAAATAAGGGGCAATGATTACAATACAGTATTTTTACCTCACTTCTATTTGATTAACAATATTTTTACCTCACTTCTCCTTGATTTACCAGAAAAATAAGAGAGAGAGAGGGAGAGGGAGAGAGAGAATATCATTCTGTTTCTTACTTATCAATTCATGACCGCTAAACGTCATATTACTTTACAAAACTATTTATATGAATAATATTTTGTGCCAAATTGGTACTCATGACAATTGATAACACTCTCGATAAGTGATATATTGATTTTCTTCTGCAGGAGCTCGCTCGCTTCTGTAGTAACGGCTAACGATCAAGGCTGGTAAGTCGGTCGTTCCACACAATGGTCCTTATACTCGTAGAAAGTTCAATTTTGTTCCTCACAATAACTTATTTAATAATATATATTCTTATTTCAAAATTAATGTAAAATTATAATGACGGTATAATTTGATGAAGTGCCATTAGGAATTTGATAGTGAACATTTTGCCGAAAACTGCAGTCCATTCATACATAATTTTGTTATTTGATTAAACTAAACTAAATAGTAAAGTTGTCTTGTGTTCACTAGGAGGGCAATTAAGTTGTTCAAGGAGAGAAGTGAGGTAAAAATATTCTATTGTAATTATTGCCCCTTATTTGTAATATTCTAAAATCAATTAAGCTAATAGTCTTCAATAATGATTCATAGTTCTATCAACTTATCTTGTTTTTGACAAATTCAGCTCGAGCCAGAAGCGAACTCTTATTAATGGCTTATATCAAGACGAGGATTCGAAGAAAGTTATAGATGGGGCAGAAAAAGTGCTTCAAAGCATACCCGTTCAATATCCTAAATTTTCAAAACCAATAGTTCACTCCAATGTTTCCAACAGTTTTTGGTTGCTATGCATCTCATACTCTCCCCTTAAAAGTGTTTGTTTAGTAGTTTTGTAGACAAAGTCGCCATTATTAAATTAAAAAATTTCTTTTGTATTTATTTCGAATATTTATATCTTTATTTAAATAAATTTAAAACAGTCATTAATTCTATATTATATTTTAACTTAATAAATATAAATAATAAATATTCTATATATAAAATAATCAATCTGCTAAAAGTATCATATTTTAATGCAAAATATGTGTATTATGCTTGCTAATGACAAAGGGAGGAGGATTTGTGATTATGTCTCCACCACCAGAGTATGTATGTAAAAAAAACTTAACATATTACACATTATACATAAATTAATATATTTGCAATGTATATCATTTGTTTATTTTCTCAATTTTTTGTCTTACCTGAAAGGAGAAAATCCAAATACTTCTACAAAACAAAAGGCATGCTTACTATATTTCTAAAATACAAATATATAATGCTTGTAAATGGGTATTTTATAATTTTAAATTCTATTAAATTAATTCATAATTTATCGTGCTTATGACTTTCTATAATACACACACATATAAGTATTATCTGTATTAAGGGTCTATTATTCTGGTTTGAATATTTCATATATTTTTTATTTATCTTTATAATTTAATCTATACTTTCTTATATGTAATATGCCATATCTATTTTTGATCTTTACTAAATGAAAATTACAATACGTAATTAACCAGTATTCTAAATTTATTTAAATGGTGATATTTAATAATTATATAAATGTATGATTTAATATTTTGATTCAAATTATAAAAAATACTCTTCTAGTATATTATTTATTTCTAATTAGTGGAAAAAAAAGTAGTAAAATTATCTCAAAATCAAATAAGATGTATATTAAAAAAAAATTATTTATTAAATAGCGTACTCATGATCTATTTTTATTAAATAAAAGATACAATATATAATTAATGAGAAAATTTTAATTAAATAAATGATATATATTCATAAATAATATAAATTAAATTCAACAAATATTATTTAAAATATAAGCTAGAGTGGGCTGGCGTTTTAACCCTAAAAAAACACGGCCCAGTCTTGCGGTTGCAGTTTTAACCCTAAAAAATACAAAAGGCAAATATATAGGAGTTCTCTGCCTAGTTTTTAGTAGTGTTTTGGCCCTGATAGGGGCGGACACTCCAACAGAAATCATCACCTCGTCAAAAAAAATGAAATTGCTACAAGGGTTGCCATTTTTATAAAGTGTACACTGAGTAAGCCTAAAAATTGAGGCGGAGTTGAATGTACGCCACGTATTGACATCGCAATTGACACAAGTGAATTTGTGTTGTTCCTATCAGGTTAGATCCATGGTGCTTATTATTGGATATGTGGATTTCCAATATGTTAGAGTTGATTAGTAGTGGTTTATAATAGTTGTAGTTATATTAGAGTATTTTTTATATGAAAATAGAAATATAATGGTTATTTAGTATTTCTAATGCTTGTGTTGTGTTGTTTGACAAATCACATCACAGGTACATTGTGTTGTAGACAACTGAAATAACGCCTAAATGAGAGCCAATGGTGTTTAATTACGGGAATATAATTTGTAGATTTAACAACAATTTCTATGTTGAAAAAGACAATTAGTAAAGACTTCATATATTAATTGTTTGAATGAGATCCTTAAGAAGGGGAAGCATTACAAATAGGCAAGGCTGAGAGAAAACCTAGGAATAAATTTGTGAATGATTTTTTTACAAAGCAGACACAGAGGAGCATTATAACTTTGAAGGTATAATTAAGGGGATAGATATTCTGGTTGCATCAAGGAGAAGTGAGGTCAAAATATTCTATTGTAATCATTGCCCCTTATTTGTAATATTCTAAAAGCAGTTAAGCTAATAGTCTTATCAATTAAGCTAATTGCCCCTCATCGTTCTATCAACTTATATTGTTTTTGACAACTTTAGCTCGAGCCGGAGGCGAACTCTTATTAATAGCCTATATCAAGACGAGGATTCTAAGAGAGTTATAGATGGTGCAGAAAAAGTGCTTCGAAGCATACCCATTCAATATCCTAAATTTTCAAAACGGATAGTTCAGTCCAATGTTTCCAACAGTTTTTGGTTGGTTTACATCTAATACTCTCCCCTTAAAAGTATTTGTTTATTAGTTTTGTAGACAAAATTGCCATTATAAAATTAAAAAAATTCTTTTGTATTTATTTCGAATATAGATATTACTAGCCGACTTTAGTAATTTGTGCATGCCGAGTGAAGATGTTAAAGTTGTCTTGGTGGATGAAGTTGGCCAAGAGAGGGACACGACATATCTAGCAAAACACCATGGTCTGAGTGCTGGTTGGAAAAGGTTTGCGACGGAGCATGAACTCGTGAAAAGAGATGTATTGGTCTTTCAGATGACCGCACCATACATATTCAAGATATTTTTTTTCTCATTTAGACACTTTGTTCGACCCTTACATATGTCAACCCTTACGCATGAGTAAATGCACGATTGAATTATATTAAGGGTGGAACTTCAACATCTACAAACAAAGTATCTAAATGAGAAAAACAATACGTTGAATATGTAATGTGTGATCATATGAAATACCAATATATCTCCTCTCACTAGCTCATGCTCCATTGCAAACCTTTTCCAACGAGCACTCAGACCATGGTGTTTTGCTAGATATGTTGTGTCTCTCTCTTGGCCAGCTTCATCAACCAAGACAACTTTAGCATCTTCATTTGGCATGTACAAATTACAGAAGTCGACTAATGATATCTATATTCGATATAAATACAAAAGAAAATTTTTAATTCAATAATAATGACTTTGTCTACAAAACCAATAAGCAAATAGTTTTACTAGGAGAGTATGAGATGCATACCAACCAAAAACTGTTGGAAATATTCGATTGAACCATCGGTTTTGAAAATTTAGGATATTCAACTGGTATGCTTTGAAGCACTTTTTCTGCCCGATCTATAACCGATTTCTTAGAATCCTCGTCTTGATATAGGCTATCAATAAGAGTCTTCCTCCCGCTCGAGATAAAGTTGTCAAAAACAAGATAAGTTGATACAACTATGCATCATTATTATAGACTATTAACTTAATTGCTCTGAAAATATTACAAATAAGGGGCAATGATTACAATACAGTATTTTTACCTCACTTCTATTTGATTAACAATATTTTTACCTCACTTCTCCTTGATTTACCAGAAAAATAAGAGAGAGAGAGAGAGAATATCATTCTGTTTCTTACTTATCAGTTCATGACCGCTAAACGTCATATTACTTTACAAAACTATTTATATGAATAATATTTTGTGCCAAATTGGTACTCATGACAATTGATAACACTCTCGATAAGTGATATATTGATTTTCTTCTGCAGGAGCTCGCTCGCTTCTATAGCAACGGCTAACGATCAAGGCTGGTAAGTCGGTCGTTCCACACAATGGTCCTTATACTCGTAGAAAGTTCAATTTTGTTCCTCACAATAACTTATTTAATAATATATATTCTTATTTCAAAATTAATGTAAAATTATAATGACAGTATAATTTGATGAAGTGCCATTAGCAATTTGATAGTGAACATTTTGCCGAAAACTGCAGTCCATTCATACATAATTTTGTTATTTGATTAAACTAAACTAAATAGTAAAGTTGTCTTGTGTTCACTAGGAGGGCAATTAAGTTGTTCAAGGAGAGAAGTGAGGTAAAAATATTCTATTGTAATTATTGCCCCTTATTTGTAATATTCTAAAATCAATTAAGCTAATAGTCTTCAATAATGATTCATAGTTCTATCAACTTATCTTGTTTTTGACAAATTCAGCTCGAGCCAGAAGCGAACTCTTATTAATGGCTTATATCAAGACGAGGATTCGAAGAAAGTTATAGATGGGGCAGAAAAAGTGCTTCAAATCATACCCGTTCAATATCCTAAATTTTCAAAACCAATAGTTCACTCCAATGTTTCCAACAGTTTTTGATTGGTATGCATCTCATACTCTCCCCTTAAAAGTATTTGTTTATTAGTTTTGTAGACAAATTCGCCATTATTAAATTAAAAAATTTCTTTTGTATTTATTTCGAATATTTATATCTTTATTTAAATAAATTTAAAACAGTCATTAATTCTATATTATATTTTAACTTAATAAATATAAATAATAAATATTCTATATATAAAATAATCAATCTGCTAAAAGTATCATATTTTAATGCAAAATATGTGTATTATGCTTGCTAATGACAAAGGGAGGAGGATTTGTGATTATGTCTCCACCACCAGAGTATGTATGTAAAAAAAACTTAACAAATTACACATTATACATAAATTAATATATTTGCAATGTATATCATTTGTTTATTTTCTCAATTTTTTGTCTTACCTGAAAGGAGAAAATCCAAATACTTCTACAAAACAAAAGGCATGCTTACTATATTTCTAAAATACAAATATATAATGCTTGTAAATGGGTATTTTATAATTTTAAATTCTATTAAATTAATTCATAATTTATCGTGCTTATGACTTTCTATAATACACACACATATAAGTATTATCTGTATTAAGGGTCTATTATTCTGGTTTGAAGATTTCATATATTTTTTATTTATCTTTATAATTTAATCTATACTTTCTTATATGTAATATGCCATATCTATTTTTGATCTTTACTAAATGAAAATTACAATACGTAATTAACCAGTATTCTAAATTTATTTAAATGGTGATATTTAATAATTATATAAATGTATGATTTAATATTTTGATTCAAATTATAAAAAATACTCTTCTAGTATATTATTTATTTCTAATTAGTGGAAAAAAAGTAGTAAAATTATCTCAAAATCAAATAAGATGTATATTAAAAAAAAATTATTTATTAAATAGCGTACTCATGATCTATTTTTATTAAATAAAAGATACAATATATAATTAATGAGAAAATTTTAATTAAATAAATGATATATATTCATAAATAATATAAATTAAATTCAACAAATATTATTTAAAATATAAGCTAGAGTGGGCTGGCGTTTTAACCCTAAAAAAACACGGCCCAGTCTTGCGGTTGCAGTTTTAACCCTAAAAAATACAAAAGGCAAATATATAGGAGTTCTCTGCCTAGTTTTTAGTAGTGTTTTGGCCCTGATAGGGGCGGACACTCCAACAGAAATCATCACCTCGTCAAAAAAAATGAAATTGCTACAAGGGTTGCCATTTTTATAAAGTGTACACTGAGTAAGCCTAAAAATTGAGGCGGAGTTGAATGTACGCCACGTATTGACATCGCAATTGACACAAGTGAATTTGTGTTGTTCCTATCAGGTTAGATCCATGGTGCTTATTATTGGATATGTGGATTTCCAATATGTTTGAGTTGATTAGTAGTGGTTTATAATAGTTGTAGTTATATTAGAGTATTTTTTATATGAAAATAGAAATATAATGGTTATTTAGTATTTCTAATGCTTGTGTTGTGTTGTTTGACAAATCACATCACAGGTACATTGTGTTGTAGACAACTGAAATAACGCCTAAATGAGAGCCAATGGTGTTTAATTACGGGAATATAATTTGTAGATTTAACAACAATTTCTATGTTGAAAAAGACAATTAGTAAAGACTTCATATATTAATTGTTTGAATGAGATCCTTAAGAAGGGGAAGCATTACAAATAGGCAAGGCTGAGAGAAAACCTAGGAATAAATTTGTGAATGAATTTTTTACAAGGCAGACACAGAGGAGCATTATAACTTTGAAGGTATAATTAAGGGGATAGATATTCTGGTTGCATCAAGGAGAAGTGAGGTCAAAATATTCTATTGTAATCATTGCCCCTTATTTGTAATATTCTAAAAGCAGTTAAGCTAATAGTCTTATCAATTAAGCTAATTGCCCCTCATCGTTCTATCAACTTATATTGTTTTTGACAACTTTAGCTCGAGCCGGAGGCGAACTCTTATTAATAGCCTATATCAAGACGAGGATTCTAAGAGAGTTATAGATGGTGCAGAAAAAGTGCTTCGAAGCATACCCATTCAATATCCTAAATTTTCAAAACGGATAGTTCAGTCCAATGTTTCCAACAGTTTTTGGTTGGTTTACATCTAATACTCTCCCCTTAAAAGTATTTGTTTATTAGTTTTGTAGACAAAATTGCCATTATAAAATTAAAAAAATTCTTTTGTATTTATTTCGAATATAGATATTACTAGCCGACTTTGGTAATTTGTGCATGCCGAGTGAAGATGTTAAAGTTGTCTTGGTGGATGAAGTTGGCCAAGAGAGGGACACGACATATCTAGCAAAACACCATGGTCTGAGTGCTGGTTGGAAAAGGTTTGCGACGGAGCATGAACTCGTGAAAAGAGATGTATTGGTCTTTCAGATGACCGCACCATACATATTCAAGATATTTTTTTTTCTCATTTAGACACTTTGTTCGACCCTTACATATGTCAACCCTTACGCATGAGTAAATGCACGATTGAATTATATTAAGGGTGGAACTTCAACATCTACAAACAAAGTATCTAAATGAGAAAAACAATACGTTGAATATGTAATGTGTGATCATATGAAATACCAATATATCTCCTCTCACTAGCTCATGCTCCATTGCAAACCTTTTCCAACGAGCACTCAGACAATGGTGTTTTGCTAGATATGTTGTGTCTCTCTCTTGGCCAGCTTCATCAACCAAGACAACTTTAGCATCTTCATTTGGCATGTACAAATTACAGAAGTCGACTAATGATATCTATATTCGATATAAATACAAAAGAAAATTTTTAATTCAATAATAATGACTTTGTCTACAAAACCAATAAGCAAATAGTTTTACTAGGAGAGTATGAGATGCATACCAACCAAAAACTGTTGGAAATATTCGATTGAACCATCGGTTTTGAAAATTTAGGATATTCAACTGGTATGCTTTGAAGCACTTTTTCTGCCCGATCTATAACCGATTTCTTAGAATCCTCGTCTTGATATAGGCTATCAATAAGAGTCTTCCTCCCGCTCGAGATAAAGTTGTCAAAAACAAGATAAGTTGATACAACTATGCATCATTATTATAGACTATTAACTTAATTGCTCTGAAAATATTACAAATAAGGGGCAATGATTACAATACAGTATTTTTACCTCACTTCTATTTGATTAACAATATTTTTACCTCACTTCTCCTTGATTTACCAGAAAAATAAGAGAGAGAGAGGGAGAGGGAGAGAGAGAATATCATTCTGTTTCTTACTTATCAATTCATGACCGCTAAACGTCATATTACTTTACAAAACTATTTATATGAATAATATTTTGTGCCAAATTGGTACTCATGACAATTGATAACACTCTCGATAAGTGATATATTGATTTTCTTCTGCAGGAGCTCGCTCGCTTCTGTAGCAACCGCTAACGATCAAGGCTGGTAAGTCGGTCGTTCCACACAATGGTCCTTATACTCGTAGAAAGTTCAATTTTGTTCCTCACAATAACTTATTTAATAATATATATTCTTATTTCAAAATTAATGTAAAATTATAATGACAGTATAATTTGATGAAGTGCCATTAGCAATTTGATAGTGAACATTTTGCCGAAAACTGCAGTCCATTCATACATAATTTTGTTATTTGATTAAACTAAACTAAATAGTAAAGTTGTCTTGTGTTCACTAGGAGGGCAATTAAGTTGTTCAAGGAGAGAAGTGAGGTAAAAATATTCTATTGTAATTATTGCCCCTTATTTGTAATATTCTAAAATCAATTAAGCTAATAGTCTTCAATAATGATTCATAGTTCTATCAACTTATCTTGTTTTTGACAAATTCAGCTCGAGCCAGAAGCGAACTCTTATTAATGGCTTATATCAAGACGAGGATTAGAAGAAAGTTATAGATGGGGCAGAAAAAGTGCTTCAAAGCATACCCGTTCAATATCCTAAATTTTCAAAACCAATAGTTCACTCCAATGTTTCCAACAGTTTTTGATTGGTATGCATCTCATACTCTCCCCTTAAAAGTATTTGTTTATTAGTTTTGTAGACAAAGTCGCCATTATTAAATTAAAAAATTTCTTTTGTATTTATTTCGAATATTGATATCTTTATTTAAATAAATTTAAAACAGTCATTAATTCTATATTATATTTTAACTTAATAAATATAAATAATAAATATTCTATATATAAAATAATCAATCTGCTAAAAGTATCATATTTTAATGCAAAATATGTGTATTATGCTTGCTAATGACAAAGGGAGGAGGATTTGTGATTATGTCTCCACCACCAGAGTATGTATGTAAAAAAAACTTAACAAATTACACATTATACATAAATTAATATATTTGCAATGTATATCATTTGTTTATTTTCTAAATTTTTTGTCTTACCTGAAAGGAGAAAATCCAAATACTTATACAAAACAAAAGGCATGCTTACTATATTTCTAAAATACAAATATATAATGCTTGTAAATGGGTATTTTATAATTTTAAATTCTATTAAATTAATTCATAATTTATCGTGCTTATGACTTTCTATAATACACACACATATAAGTATTATCTGTATTAAGGGTCTATTATTCTGGTTTGAATATTTCATATATTTTTTATTTATTTTTATAATTTAATCTATACTTTCTTATATGTAATATGCCATATCTATTTTTGATCTTTACTAAATGAAAATTACAATACGTAATTAACCAGTATTCTAAATTTATTTAAATGGGGATATTTAATAATTATATAAATGTATGATTTAATATTTTGATTCAAATTATAAAAAATACTCTTCTAGTATATTATTTATTTCTAATAAGTGAAAAAAAAAGTAGTAAAATTATCTCAAAATCAAATAAGATGTATATTAAAAAAAATTATTTATTAAATAGCGTACTTATGATCTATTTTTATTAAATAAAAGATACAATATATAATTAATGAGAAAATTTTAATTAAATAAATGATATATATTCATAAATAATATAAATTAAATTCAACAAATATTATTTAAAATATAAGCTAGAGTGGGCTGGCGTTTTAACCCTAAAACTTGCGGTTGCAGTTTTAACCCTAAAAAATACAAAAGGCAAATATATAGGAGTTCTCTGCCTAGTTTTTAGTAGTGTTTTGGCCCCATAGGGGCGGACACTCCAACAGAAATCATCACCTTGTCAAAAAAAATGAAATTGCTACAAGGGTTGCCATTTTTATAAAGTGTACACTGAGTAAGCCTAAAAATTGAGGCGGAGTTGAATGTATGCCACGTATTGACATCGCAATTGACACAAGTGAATTTGTGTTGTTCCTATCAGGTTAGATCCATGGTGCTTATTATTGGATATGTGGATTTCCAATATGTTTGAGTTGATTAGTAGTGGTTTATAATAGTTGTAGTTATATTAGAGTATTTCTTATATGAAAATAGAAATATAATGGTTATTTAGTATTTCTAATGCTTGTGTTGTGTTGTTTGACAAATCACATCACAGGTACATTGTGTTGTAGACAACTGAAATAACGCCTAAATGAGAGCCAATGGTGTTTAATTACGGGAATATAATTTGTAGATTTAACAACAATTTCTATGTTAAAAAAGACAATTAGTAAAGACTTCATATATTAATTGTTTGAATGAGTTCCTTAAGAAGGGGAAGCATTACAAATAGGCAAGGCTGAGAGAAAACCTAGGAATAAATTTGTGAATGATTTTTTTTACAAGGCAGACACAGAGGAGCATTATAACTTTGAAGGTATAATTAAGGGGATAGATATTCTAGTTGCATCAAGGAGAAGTGAGGTCAAAATATTCTATTGTAATCATTGCCCCTTATTTGTAATATTCTAAAAGCAGTTAAGCTAATAGTCTTATCAATTAAGCTAATTGCCCCTCATCGTTCTATCAACTTATCTTGTTTTTGACAACTTTAGCTCGAGCCGGAGGCGAACTCTTATTAATAGCATATATCAAGACGAGGATTCTAAGAGAGTTATAGATGGTGCAGAAAAAGTGCTTCGAAGCATACCCATTCAATATCCTAAATTTTCAAAACCGATAGTTCAGTCCAATGTTTCCAACAGTTTTTGGGTTGTATACATCTAATACTCTCCCCTTGATACTCTCAGTGTTTTGATGATCACACTGCCAACAAGCTAATAGCATAAAACTTGTGCTTGTTAGCGAGCTATCAATGATATATTTGCATGTGCTAACAGCTTGATATGGTTCAGTATTATGTTCAATTGTCAGCAAGCTTACAGGTTATCATTCAGGCTTATCAGCGAGCTTAAAGCGTGAACAGAATAACAAATGGATAAGGATCAAAGTCAAAAAGCAAGGAGATTTATTAGGAATCGATTTGTAAGGAATTTAATATTTATATATGACTTATATAAATATTAGAGCTCAGTTTTAAACAAGAGTTTCAAACAAAAACGATTTCCTAACATATAGGAGTTTTTATCTCTTATTCGATCTTATCTAAAACTACTCCTATCCTATTTCAAATTATGGTTTTTATATAAACGTTTTACTGAGATATATTCACAACGTTTTGACGCTTTTTACTCAGTAAACTTCACAAGATTAAACGTTCAAATTGGGAACAAATTATGCGTGAGTTCGGTTGGAACAAGAACGTTTGAATTTGTTAGCAAATTGACCGTTGGATCTTTGTGTATATAAACTTGAGTGTTGTTTCCGTTTTGGTAGAGAACAAGAACACACTTCAAGCTTCTGAAATACAACACACTTTCATTGCAAAATCTTCACTTGAGCTCTAGTACTTATATTTGATTATATATCTATATTGAGTTCATAGTTTCGGTTGTATTACACTCATACATTGTATTGTTCAAGGTGTAATGTTTTGTTGCTGTGTATCCAGCTTGTGAAACAAGGGAACAAGGGGACTAGTTAGCTAGAAGAGTATACTTGGGAAGTATAGGTCTTGGAGAGCTTTTGGTTCGTGGTTCACGGGTTTCAGCAAGCTGATAACAGGAACAAGGGTTAAAGGGAGTTATATTATTGAATCATTGTAATTGTTAACATTATTGATTAATAATATAATCTCTTACCAGTTGGTAGGGGACCAGGACGTAGACCATTAGGGTTAGGGGTCGAACCTGGCTAAAAGTCTCTATGTTGCTAGCTTACTGATTATATCTGTTTTGCATTGCATCTGCATTGTTAGCTAGCTGACTGTTACTCTGATAATTAACAGCAAGCTGTCTGTGATAGTTTAACTATTCGGTAACAATTAAAAATCGGTCATATTAGCCATAACACCTATTCACCCCCCCTCTAGGTGTGTAATTTCAATTGGTATCAGAGCTGTGTTAGTACTAATACTTCTGTAACAGGAATAGTATCGATCGATATGGCTGATAACTTTCAGGGAAAGTCCGATTTTAGAGCTCCTCTCCTCACGGGTTCTGACAACTACAATTGGTGGAAAGGCCAAATGGAGGCTCATCTGTCCAGAGATCCCCTAATGCAAAGAGTGGTGCAAAGAGGTCCTTATGAATATCTTGATAAAGATGGCAAAGTCAAGGACGTTGATGTTCTCACTGTGGACGAGCTATCAAAGGTTGCTGCCAATGGAAAAGAAAGGAGTACACTTATCAATGGGCTGAATCAAGCTGAATATGACAAGGTCTCTTCTCTCAAAACAGCTAAGGAAATTTGGGATGCATTGGAGACATATCATGAAGGTTCACAAGGTCTAAATAAGGTCAAGCTCGGAAAGCTCATGAAAGAATTTGGAAGCTTCGCTATCAAGAAGGGAGAATCCATTCGTGAAAGCCAAGCTAGATTCCAAGTCACTCTTAACAGCCTTGAAAGACTTGGCAAAAAGATTCCTCAATCGGAAATCAACATGAATATTCTTAATGCAGCTCCATTCGAATATCGTGCCAAGGTCACAACATTGGAGTCAGCTCTCAACATTGATACTATGGATCACCTGGCTATATTTGCTGAGTTGGAACAATTTGAAGCTAAGATTGAAGCTAACAGCTCAGAAAGCAGCAAGCTGCCAACAGAGAAAATGAAGAATCTTGCACTGCACTCCTCTGTCAGCAAGCTGGAATCAGATGAGGAAACAGAATCAGATGAGGATCTAGCTCTTATGTCCAGGAAAATCAAGAGAATGATTGAAAAGAAAAACAAAATGAAAAGAGAAAAGGGCAAAGCCTTTGGTGCAAAGAAAGATCCAAAGGATGATGCATGTTTTGAATGTGGCAAGAAAGGGCACTTCAAAAGGGATTGCTACAAGCTCAAGAACAAGCCAAAGCCGCCTAGACAGCAAGCTGATTTCAAAACCAAAAAGAAATCCAAGGCACTTCTAACTTGGAGTGATGATGAAGATGAATCAACTTCTGATGATTCTAGTGATGAGTTGGTGAACTTGGCTCTTGTCGGTCTCGATGGCTCAATTGATACAACGGATTTAGATACGGACACTAATAGTGAGGTAAACTCTATTAATTCTGAATTACATACTATTGATACAACTGCTTGTGAACTAACTATGCAGGATAAGAGTTGTTCATCAATAATGGAACTCATTGATCTTAAGAATGAGAATTATGAGCTCGAGAAAGAAAATGTTCATTTGAAGAAAGTCATAGGTGATTTCTTGAATGAAAAGAGTGCCAAAGCTAGTAGTGGAACCATTGCTACCCTCAAGGAACAGATCTCACAACTTGAAGGGAACAACATGCAAATCCAAAGAAGGAATGATACACTCATGAAGGAACTCAGCTCGCTGAGAGCAGATCTTAAAGCTAAGGATGCAAGCTTGGAGGCATTCGAGTTAAGCAAAACCCAAAGCTTAGCCGAAATCTCTATTCAAGCTGAAAAGATCAAATCATTAAAGCAAGAAGTCAAAGATCTTCAAAAAGCCATGGGAAAGTTTGTTCAAGGAGAAGAAAGTCTCAAATCTATGATGAAACAAGCTAAAGGTTCTCATGATAAAGGAGGCATTGGTGCAGCTTCTACATCCACATCATCAATGAGATATGAAGGGAAAAATGGCATTCCATACAATTATGCCATGCCTTGGGTGATTTGTCACAAGTGTGGAAAGAAGGGCCATCTTGCTAATAATTGTCCAATGAAGAATTCTCAATCAGCAAGCTGGAGAAGGAAGTCAGCTCACAGGCAGTATGCTGACAACAGAAACAGACAGAAGACAGCTCTAGGACAGTATGCTGATAAGACCAACAGAACATGGAAGAAGAGTTCTAAAGTGGTCCAAATGTGGATCAAGAAATCTGATCTTAATGTTCTATATGTTTTATCATCTAACACTGCTGGACCCAACAAAATATGGGTACCAAAACGTTGAGTTTTTTTGTGTTTGTTTTGTAGGTTTGTCTCGTGTCTAAAGTAAAGCCAAATCAATGGATATTGGATAGTGGATGCACTAGGCACATGAGTGGAGACAAATCTCAGTTTCTAAGCTTGAAGATGAAGAAGGGTGGTAGTGTCACAATTGGTGATAGCAAAACTCTTCCTATTCTTGGCAAGGGAACTATAGGTAATAGTATCATTTCTATTAACAAGGTACAATATGTTAAAGGTCTTACTTATAACTTGCTTAGTATAAGTCAGTTATTTGATGATGGTCATATTGTTGACTTTGGTAAGGATAAATGTACTATACTTGTTGGTGCTAACAAAACTCCTCTAGTTGCAAAACGAGAAGGAAATATATATGTTTTGAACTTTGAAGAACAGGAGGCAGGTGTTTGTTTAGCAGCTGTGGATAATAATCCATAAATTTGGCATAGAAGGCTTGGACATGCTCATATGGATCATCTCAGCAAGCTGTCAGCAAAGAAGCTTGTTCGAGGATTACCCAAGCTTAAGTATGTCAAGATGGAGACATGTTCTGCTTGTCAATTGGGAAAGCAAACAAGGACTCCACATAAGGCAAAGAAAATGGTATCTACTTCTAAACCTTTAGAGCTTCTTCACTTGGATCTCTTTGGTCCCGAAGCTTATAAGAGTATTGGAGGTAAACAATACGCCTTTGTTATTGTTGATGATTATTCTAGATTCACTTGGGTATTATTCTTGCGTACTAAAGATTGTGCTTTTAGTGAATTTGAGAAACTAATCAAGTTGCTTGAGAACAAACTAGATACAAGACTTGTAGGTATTCGAAGTGATCATGGTGGGGAATTCCAAAAAGACTTCATTACTTATTGTGAAGAAAGAGGAATCTCACATGAGTTCTCAGCACCTCGTACACCTCAGCAAAATGGAGTTGTAGAGCGTAAGAACAGGTCCTTACAAGAAACAGCTAGGACATTGCTGCAGGAGAGCAAGCTGCCAAGAAGTTTTTGGGCAGAAGCTGTCAACACAGCAAGCTATGTTCTTAACAGAGTGCTTATCAGGCCAATTCTCAACAAGACTCCTTATGAATTGCTAAGGAAAAAGAAGCCTAACATCAGCTACTTCAAGGTCTTTGGATCTAAGTGCTTCGTACTCAAAACCATTGATAGGGATGGTAAATTCGACTCTAAATCTTATGAAGCTATATTTTTGGGTTATTCTTTAACAAGTCGTGCTTATAGAGTATATAATCTTGCTAAACATACTGCTGAAGAGTCTATTGATGTTTCATTTCAAGAGTCTACTGATGATCTTGCAAGGGATGAGGAAGAATGTGCAGGTACAGGTACTGGCAGCAAGCTGACAGTGCAGGAAACTGGAAATCAGCAAGCTGGCAAGTCAACTGCCAAAACTTCAGAAAGCAATAAAGCTACTGAAACTACTCCATCTCTTGAAGAAACTTTGGATAAGATGTCTAAGCTCACATTGGATGAATCCAGAGGTCAAACTTCATCAGCAAGCCAAAATGTTGTTGATCAGACTCCTCCTAGGCAGACTACAAGGAATGAAGAGGTCATAGCTCAACATAATCTACCAAAATCAACTAGGACAGTGAAGAATCATCCTCCTCAGTTGATCATTGGAGATAAATCAGCTGGAATCAAGACAAGGAAAGCTCAAGCCAACATTTGTGCTTATGCTGCCTTCATAGCTCAAGAGGAACCAAAGAATGTTCAAGAAACTTTACAAGATGAAAATTGGATCATGGCAATGCAAGAAGAACTCAACCAATTTGAAAGATGTGATGTTTGGGAACTTGTTGATCCACCAAAGGATGCTTCAGTTGTTGGAACCAAATGGGTGTTCAAGAATAAAGTTGATGAATTTGGTACTATCACTCGAAACAAAGCTAGACTTGTTGCACAAGGATACAATCAGCAAGAAGGAATTGATTTTGATCAAACTTATGCTCCGGTTGCAAGATTGGAATCTATTAGGATGCTATTGTCATTTGCATGCTTCAAGAAGTTCAAGCTACATCAAATGGACGTCAAAAGTGCATTCTTAAATGGATATCTAAAGGAAGAAGTCTATGTCAAGCAACCACCAGGATTCGAGGATGAAAAATATCCAAACCGTGTCTACAAGCTCAAGAAGGCACTATATGGATTAAGGCAAGCACCTCGGTCATGGTATGAAAGGTTAAGTGAATTTTTGATCAAAAATGGTTTCATTAGAGGTAAAATTGATCCTACTTTGTTTACTATCTTCAAAGGTCAAGATATATTAGTTGTTCAAATATATGTAGATGATATTATATTTGGATCTACTAATGATTCTTTGTGTAAGTGGTTTTCAAAGTGCATGCATAGTGAGTTTGACATGAGCATGATGGGAGAGCTCAATTATTTCTTGGGGCTCCAAATTAAGCAAACTCCAGAAGGAATTTATGTGCATCAATCCAAGTACATCAAGAATCTACTCAAAAGATTTGGATATGAGAATATCAAGGCGAAATCAACACCAATGAGCGTTGTCAGCAAGCTGACAGCAGATGAAAATGGTAAAGATGTTGATATTCGAATGTATAGAGGTATGATTGGTGGTTTACTTTATCTTACAGCCTCTAGACCTGATATTATGTATAGTGTTTGTGTTTGTGCTAGATTTCAAGCAAAACCAAAGGATTCTCACTTACAAGCTGTTAAAAGAATATTTAAATATTTAAGTGGTACCATTACTTTGGGCTTATTCTATCCTATCACAAATGCTTTTGATCTTGTTGGGTATAGTGATGCAGATTATGCAGGTAGTCAAACTGATAGAAAAAATACAAGTGGTGTTTGTGCATTTTTGGGTCAAAGCCTAGTTTCTTGGTTAAGCAAGAAGCAAACTTCAGTTGCTCTATCTACGGCTGAGGGGGAGTACTTAGCAGCTGGTAGCTGTTGCTCTCAAATGCTATGGATGAGACAACAATTGAAGGACTTTGGAATCAAATGCAAGCAAACTCCTATCTTTTGTGACAACACAAGTACAATCAACATTTCAGAAAATCCAGTCAATCATTCAAGGACAAAGCATATTGATGTTCGACATCATTTTCTGAGAGACAATGTTGCAAAAGGTGCTGTCAAGCTGATTTTTGTGGCTACAGCAGATCAGCTAGCTGACATCTTCACAAAGCCTCTTCCTGAAGAACGATATGTCGTGCTGAGAAGGGAATTGGGTATGTGTGATGTGCAGTCAGCGAGCTAATAAGCTTGGTCCGGGTACTATCAGCTTACTCTTAGTACTTTACATATTGTTAATTATTTTTGCATGCAGGTCATTTCAAGAGTTTATAGTTAGTTTTACTCCATAAATCAACTATCCGTTGTGTGCTGATTTATATGAATTTATGTGGAAATTTGTGTTACGTGATTATGTGTTAATCTATGTGTTTAATAATGATTAGGTTAAAATTTGAATTTAAATCTAATCACTATTTAAGTGGAAGTGAGATTAGTTACAGTAACTAATTTTTGTTTGGATCACATTCGGATATACATAATGAATTGTTTGAATAAAATAAATCTAACGAGATTTATTCCTAAAAATCCTCCCCCGAATATGATTCAAAAATGTTTGAGATATATCCTATCTCCGAGTCTCTACAGCTACTTCTTTAAAAGCCCCCAACAACCAGTTAGGGTTTCATCTCTCATATTCAATCGCTACACTTTAATCACAATCGCTTCAATCGCTTATCGAGTCGCCATGCGGAGAAAGACTAGGGCTGGACTTAAGGTTGGAACTCCAACCTCTGGACGAAAGCTTAAGGATGAAGAGGATTTGGTGATTGCTACGGTGGATTCCGATAGTGGTGGTGATGAGTCTGGGGTTCAGCGCTCGGATAAGGATGTGAAGAGGGCTAAAGTTGAGTCCAGTGATAAGGAGAAATCTGACAATGGTATAGCTACTCGGAAAATCATTTTAGGCAGACCTATCTCGGGTAAGGCATTCTTCAATTGCGGTGTAGTTAAGCTATTCTCTGACTTAGGGTTTGAATCTTTGATTGTTGATTTACCGAAAATCTGCTATCCCTCTCTTGTGCGTGAGTTTTATTTGAATTTGCATGAGAATCCATCTGGTCAGATTGTGTCATTTGTTTCGGATACGAAGATAACACTTTCGCCTATGTTTTTGAATGCTATTATTCAAGCCCCTCCCTCCCCTGTTTCAATCCATACCAAACGAGGATTTAAGCAATTGAATGACTTTTCTGTGAAAGACCAATTTCTTGTTTTATTTGGTCAAGATGTTCCTACTGAAACCTTTCCATCTACTACACAAATTTTACCCTTAGCTCATGCTGTGTTTAAGGTTTCAATTGAGAATCTGTGTCCTCGGTTGGGTACTCGATCCAATCTGTCGGCACTAGATGTTGTTGTGGTTTCAATGGTTATGGCTGGGAAGTCCTTTGATGTTGGGGACTTAATTTTAAACAATATGATTGGTGCTCTTGAGGGAAAATCTTCTGCTGGATTTCCGTATGGGTTGCTTTTGACTCGAATCTTCGAGTGGTTTGGTGTCAGTTTTGATGGTATTGAGTCTGTTGCTGCAAAAGAGTTTTTGGATGTTAAATGTCTTAGTCAGTCAAATTTATAGGTGGAAAAAGATGGTAGTTTATCTGTGATGGAGGTTCCAGTTGCTACTCCACCCCCTGCTGTTGCTCCTGTGTGTGTAGATTTGGGTATTTCTGCTAAGGAGATTCTGGAATTCATGGACGAACTCCGTGATAACCCTAAGCAGTTGGTTGAGGGTCAGAAGCTGTTGTCTGAGCAAATGGATGATTTGGCCAACCAGTTTCAGTTTTGGAAAGATATAGTTTTTGGAGGCAAGACAGGAAACACTCCAGAGAAGTGTAGCTCTGGTAGTTTTGTTCATGAGTTCCGTAAGCGGATGTTTAGTTCTGGAGGTTCTTCTGACGTGAAGTTCACTTTCACATCTGAGGATGATGCTACTGACAGTCCTAGGCCTCGAACAGCTCTTGATGCGCTTAAGGAGGCTGTTGGCACGGTTACTTATGATGCGGCTGGGAATGTTAATGTGGCGGAGGCTCTTGCTACTGTGGCTGCAAAGGAGTTAGCTGCGAAGGATGTGGCTGCTAAGGACGATGAGGAAACCTAAATTTCTTACCTTTTTGATGATTAAGGGGGAGAAGATTTAGGAACTTTTAATATCTAAAATAATACTTCACTTAAGTGTTTATCTGCTGCTTAAGTACTATTGGCCCTATGACTAAGTTGTTAAGTTGGTTTTTGAATTTGTTTAAGTTGTTTTTGGATAATGTTGGATACCAGGTGGTTTATCCTGGTTAGGATTCTGTTTAATTATCTATGCAAGTACTTGGTTTAGTAATTCTGTTTGCATAACTTGTTTGGTATATCAACTGCTTTGCATGAAATATTTGTTATATCTGATTTATGTGCTGAATTGATTTATGTGTTAAGTTTTAATGATATTAGATTGCTGTATTCAGGGGGAGTATTATTACTTTTCCTAAATATGGTGTAATCATCAAAAAGGGGGAGATTGATACTCTCAGTGTTTTGATGATCACACTGCCAGCAAGCTAATAGCATAAAACTGGTGCTTGTTAGCGAGCTATCAATGATATATTTGCATGTGCTAACAGCTTGATATGGTTCAGTATTATGTTCAATTGTCAGCAAGCTTACAGGTTATCATTCAGGCTTATCAGCGAGCTTACAGCGTGAACAGAATAACAAATGGATAAGGATCAAAGTCAAAAAGCAAGGAGATTTATTAGGAATCGATTTGTAAGGACTTTAATATTTATATATGACTTATATAAATATTAGAGCTCAGTTTTAAACAAGAGTTTCAAACAAAAACGATTTCCTAACATATAGGAGTTTTTATCTCTTATTCGATCTTATCTAAAACTACTCCTATCCTATTTCAAATTATGGTTTTTATATAAACGTTTTACTGAGATATATTCACAACGTTTTGACGCTTTTTACTCAGTAAACTTCACAAGATTAAACGTTCAAATTGGGAACAAATTATGCGTGAGTTCGGTTGGAACAAGAACGTTTGAATTTGTTAGCAAATTGACCGTTGGATCTTTGTGTACATAAACTTGAGTGTGGTTTCCGTTTTGGTAGAGAACAAGAACACACTTCAAGCTTCTGAAATACAACACACTTTCATTGCAAAATCTTCACTTGAGCTCTAGTACTTATATTTGATTATATATCTATATTGAGTTCATAGTTTCGGTTGTATTACACTCATACATTGTATTGTTCAAGGTGTAATGTTTTGTTGCTGTGTATCCAGCTTGTGAAACAAGGGAACAAGGGGACTAGTTAGCTAGAAGAGTATACGTGGGAAGTATAGGTCTTGGAGAGCTTTTGGTTCGTGGTTCAGGGGTTTCAGCAAGCTGATAACAGGAACAAGGGTTAAAGGGAGTTATATTATTGAATCATTGTAATTGTTAACATTATTGATTAATAATATAATCTCTTACCAGTTGGTAGGGGACCAGGACGTAGACCATTAGGGTTAGGGGTCGAACCTGGCTAAAAGTCTCTGTGTTGCTAGCTTACTGATTATATCTGTTTTGCATTGCATCTGCATTGTTAGCTAGCTGACTGTTACTCTGATAATTAACAGCAAGCTGTCTGTGATAGTTTAACTATTCGGTAACAATTAAAAATCGGTCATATTAGCCATAACACCTATTCACCCCCCTTCTAGGTGTGTAATTTCACCCCTTAAAAGTATTTGTTTATTAGTTTTGTAGACAAAGTTGCCATTATAAAATTAAAAAAATTCTTTTGTATTTATTTCGAATATAGATATTACTAGCCGACTTTGGTAATTTGTGCATGCCGAGTGAAGATGTTAAAGTTGTCTTGGTGGATGAAGTTGGCCAAGAGAGGGACACGACATATCTAGCAAAACACTATGGTCTGAGTGCTGGTTGGAAAAGGTTTGCGACGGAGCATGAACTCGTGAAAAGAGATGTATTGGTCTTTCAGATGACCGCACCATACATATTCAAGATATTTTTTTTCTCATTTAGATACTTTGTTCGACCCTTACATATGTCAACCGTTACGCATGAGTAAATGCACGATTGAATTATATTAAGGGTGGAACTTCAACATGTACAAACAAAGTATCTAAATGAGAAAAACAATACGTTGAATATGTAATGTGTGATCATATGAAATACCAATATATCTCCTCTCACAAGCTCATGCTCCATTGCAAACCTTTTCCAACGAGCACTCAAACCATGGTGTTTTGCTAGATATGTTGTGTCTCTCTCTTGGCCAGCTTCATCAACCAAGACAACTTTAGCATCTTCATTTGGCATGTACAAATTACAGAAGTCGACTAATGATATCTATATTCGATATAAGTACAAAAGAAAATTTTTAATTCAATAATAATGACTTTGTCTACAAACCGATAAGCAAATAGTTTAACTAGGAGAGTATGAGATGATTACCAACCAAAAACTGTTGGAAATATTGGATTGGACCTTCGGTTTTGAAAATTTAGGATATTGAACTGGTATGCTTTGAAGCACTTTTTCTGCCCGATCTATAACAGATTTCTTAGAATCCTTGTCTTGAATATTTTTGCTCTGAAAATATTACAAATAAGGGGCAATGATTATTACAATACAATATTTTTACCTCACTTCTATTTGATTAAAAATATTTTTACCTCACTTCTCCTTGATTTACTAGAAAAATAGAGAGAGAAAGAGGGGGAGAGAGAGAGAGAATATCATTCGGTTTCTTATTTATCAATTCATGACCGCTAAACGTCATATTACTTTACAAAACTATTTATATGACTAATATTTTGTGCCAAATTGGTACTCATGACAATTGATAAGACTCTCCATAAGTGATATATTGATTTTCTTCTCCAGGAGCTCGCTCGCTTCTGTAGCAACAGCTAACGATCAAGGCTGGTAAGTGACTTACTGTAAGTCGGTCGTTCCACACAATGGTCCCTATACTGGTAGAAAGTTCAATTTTGTTCCTCTCAATAACTTATTTAATAATATATATTCTTATTTCAATATTAATGTAAAATTATAATGACAGTATAATTTGATGAAATGCCATTAGGAATTTGATAGTGAACATTTTGCCGAAAACTGCAGTCCATTCATACATAATTTTGTTATTTAATTAAACTAAACTAAATAGTAAAGTTGTCTTGTGTTCACTAGCAGGGCAATTAAGTTGTTCAAGGAGAAGTGAGGTAATAATATTCTATTGTAATTATTGCCCCTTATTTGTAATATTCTAAAAGCAATTAAGCTAATAGTCTTCAATAATGATTCATAGTTCTATCAACTTATCTGGTTTTTGACAAATTTAGCTCGAGCCAGAAGCGAACTCTTATTAATGGCTTATTATCAAGACGAGGATTCGAAGAAAGTTATAGATCGGGCAGAAAAAGTGCTTCAAAGCATACTCGTTCAATATCCTAAATTTTCAAAACCAATAGTTCACTCCAATGTTTCCAACAGTTTTTGGTTGGTATGCATCTCATACTCTCCCCTTAAAAGTATTTGTTTATTAGTTTTGTTGACAAAGTCGTCATTATTAAATTAAAAAATTTCTTTTGTATTTATTTCGAATATAGATATTACCAGCCGACTTTGGTAATTTGTGCATGCCGAGTGAACATGTTAAAGTCATCTTGGTGGATGAAGTTGGCGAAGAGAGGGACGCGACATATCTAGCAAAACACCATGGTCTGAGTGCTGGTTCGAAAAGGGTTGTGACGGAGCATGAGCTCGTGAAAAGAGATGTATTGGTCTTTCAGATGACCGCACCATACATATTCAAGATATTTTTTTTCTCATTTAGATACTTTGTTCCACCCTTACATATGTCAACCGTTACGCATGAGTAAATGCACGATCGAATTATATTAAGGGTGGAACTTCAACATGTACAAACAAAGTATCTAAATGAGAAAAAAATACCTTGAATATGTAATGTATGATCAATATATCTCCTCTCACAAGCTCATGCTCCCTTGCAAACCTTTTCCAACGAGCACTCAGACCATGGTGTTTTGCTAGATATGTTGTGTCTCTCTCTTGGCCAGCTTTGTGGCGCCCTCCAAACGGGTCAGAAGGTTGGGGTCCACAACATAACATAAACCTCTAATTAATATAATATAAGCAGTGACCCTTAACTATCCATGGATCGCAACAGGTTAAAGTATAAAACAAGCCACAACATAACTTTAATTATTACAAACCCAAATCCCAAAATATAACTTAAATCTTTCAGAGTATCGTTCTTACAAAGCTTACACGCCACAAGTGTCCAGTTACTCAAACTAGTTATATATATATAGCCAAGTGCTGCTGATAGCTCCCTCTATCTCTCAGCCTGGAATCCTGGCCTTACCACTAGTCTGAGGGTCGTCATTACCAATCTTCTCTGCCTTCACTGGAAAGAACATGAAGTATCGCAAGAGTGAGCTAACTAGCTCACCAAGTATAATGTGACAGTCCGAGAATCCGGGGGCCTGGATTCTGACGTCACCACATAAAACCCATTTTTAAACACTTTTGAAAACCTGTATTTTTATTTTTTAAATGATAATGAAAATCCAAAAGAATTTAAAACGTGAAAACATTTAATAAAAGATTTGAATGAGAACATAAATCGAATGATTTCAAAACCTGAATTTCAATCTTGAAAGCCATAACAGGATAATTTCAAGAGAACATTTAAACTTTAATAAATGATTCGAAAAAGAACATTTAAACCCCCTAAAAACAACAGGATCGCATCCAGGTTACAGTATTGAAATTAGAATCTACCACTATTATTACACAACATCTCTTACCAAATCAGATCATCTTCGATAAGAAGACTCACTGTCAACTATTCCAGCTTGCAACAACCTCATCAACTTTCCTGAACACTCCTCGACCACTGGATCCTCAACTCTGTCTCCTCGCCTAGCATTAGCCTTACTCACAATCTCAATCAATCATCTCATCTTTAAGCCTTTCTGAAATGGTTAGAAAGGAATAGCAAGAGTGAGCGACAATGCTCAGCAAGTAGTAATAAGCAATGACAATTCTGAAAAGATATAATAGAAATTCACGAGTTCAAGATATAAAAGGATTCAACCTGAGTTCACGAGTTTAGGTATTGTATGAGAAAATCACAATACCTTACAGCAATTAAAATTGAGCAATTCAATCTTTCCAAGAGAATTATCGAATTGGACTATCAAATTTTAATTAAAACCAAGGTTAGGATGCTGATCAGACATACCTAACCCCGAGCAGGCCCCGCCATGCTCTATGACTGGATCCAAGGCACTCATTGGCCTAACATGACCACGAATCTGGTCCACAGGTTTATATAAAAACAATAATCCAATTCTCTAATTCAATTCAAGAAGCCAAGGTAAATCAACAGAACATCATCATAACTATTATCAACAACTGAATAATTCCAAATCAACTTTGATAATAATCTATTCATAAATCATGATCCATCATTTCGTAAATCACAGTTCAGGAAATCCTCAACTATTCAGTATCCTCCATTATCGGCTAAACAACTGAATTTAGCCTTCTAAACCAGCATGACAATGGCGGGTTGAATAATCAAGGAGATCCCAATTCATTCAAAGCTCTAACTATCACTGAGCAACACATGCTTCAATGACAATCTGAACTTCGAATTAATTTGTAAAACGGAAATTCTTTAGAAACTTGAAGATTAGAAAGAATGGGTCAGAATACTCGCACTTTCGAACATTGAAAAGAAAGGTATGAATACTTGAAACATATACCAAAGGAATGGATCAGAATATTTGCAATATATCCAAGAGAAAGGTTTAGGATACTTGCCTTAAATCTGACTCCCGTCTCACAGCTCATTCTCATCTTTCCACTTTCACAATCTATGCATCTCATAATCTCTAGACCATCTCTAGCTATACTCTATTCGCCACATCGCTTCGCTTACTCAATTCATCCCTTATTCGCTTTGCAATACCATTCCGACTTTCTGACGTCTTCGAGCGTACACGTCTCCTCCAAATCCTGTGAATCTCATGTTGTTTTTGATTGCAGATATAGGTTCTACTCTTCGATACCTTCGATTTGACTATTTGCACGCTTGATTCTGACTCCAATAACACCTTCAAATCTTCGTTTGATTATGAAGAACACGAAGAACACCGCTCGATTTCTCTCGGTATTCGTGCAGAGAAACTGGTGAAATGATTTTACGGGTGAAAATCATCTATAGAAAAGTCTATTTATATTTACAAATAATTGGTACCCCTTTGGATCGTTTATGACATGAAAGTACGTATTTAATAGCTTTATATTAATAAAGCGGGGTCCAATCGGTACTGGTTTTCAAGATAATCATCAAAACGGGGCTTTTTAATCAGTCATTAGTATGCGGGTCCCACTGCAATTATTACAAGATAAGGATGAATCAAAATATCTAGTTTCACGTTTATCGAGACAACCAGATAATTATCAACAATTAAAATACCCGAAAAACTCCGTCGGACCGACTACGGGGAAAACCGTACTCCGGATCGAAAAAGTCAAAACACGAAAAATGTCCGGAATATTGAAATTAGGCTAAAGGTGAGTTTTGTTGAAACTTCCGGGAATAAAATTTGCTACCTCGTTACGAGTGGACGGTTTTACGGAAGTCAAATAATTAATAAATAAATATAAATATACACAATTAAATCCGTAAATCGATTATAAAATCATCTAACATTCCATAAATCGATATGAAAATATCCAAATAAACTATATTCTCTCCTGAACATATAGAAATTGAAATCTCTCAAATACGAACACATATGAGCATTCAGCTCTGTAAACTAGATAATACAAAATTCACAAAATTATATAATAATCATATAATATTAATAATTAATCATAACTAATTAACAAACAAATTCACCAATACCACTTAATCACATAATACATATATTCACATAATATTCATACAGAATTTTCAAAACAATATATGAAAATCAGTTTTGAAAATACAATTATTTATCAATAACACAATAACCCGGGGTTTAAATATAAAACCTTGAAAACTCATTAAACTGGAATAAAATATTAAATCTTATTCCTTTCTTTTTAAGAAAATCATTTATAATATTAACAAAAATATTTTTAAAAATCCGGGTTATTACAATCTACCCTCCTTATAGGGATTCCGTCCTCGGAATCAGAGAAAGAAGGAGGACGCATAATCAGTATAATCCATATTAATCCATAGAACAAGTATCATCACATAGAACTATTCACATAGTCAATTCACTTTT
This sequence comes from Daucus carota subsp. sativus, assembly GCF_001625215.2. NCBI lineage: Eukaryota > Viridiplantae > Streptophyta > Magnoliopsida > Apiales > Apiaceae > Daucus > Daucus carota. The sequence goes on along the minus strand of NC_030384.2, from coordinate 2,391,322 downwards.
CAACTAAAGCCAACAATAATATTTAGACAATTAGATTTATAATAATCAAATCTGAATTTAATAATATGGGATATTACATTCTACCCCCCTTATAAGGATTCCGTCCTCGGAATCCTCCGAAGAAACTAAAACGTACACACTTCGTAATATCATATCGTCATCTACCTTTGATTGATCTTGGCATACCTTTAACTTTAAAGAAATAGGAGAATCAAACTTTCACAATTACAAAATTCCATTTCCCAAGAATCGATCTTTGGGAATTTTCGAATAGAACAAGGCGTTTTCAAAATAGGTCACGTTGGAATACAAGAGTGACTGGGAGATCAATACGATCGAATGAACTTAATGTTGCGTGTCCATATTAGACACTACTAAAGGTTGTTAACCTTCTTGTAATCACAACACACACAAGTGATGGCGTCCCATCCAACTCCTATCACACAGACAGGTATACCTTGTGTCCCCTATACATAGGGTTGTTCATCCCAATCAAATTGAAGAAATGTCAAGGAATATTAACGAATGTCAAGGAATATCAAAAATATCAAAGAACATCCAGGGATATCAAAGAAGATGAAAGGATATCAAGAAATGTCAAAAAATGTCAATCAATATCAAGGAACATCACTGTCCCTTCACATAAATCTTTGTCACACACCTAGAATCCACACCAACTCACACCAATAATCAGTATCAATGTCATCTTATAATTTGAGAAATTGAAGATCTCATTTATCGAAACTTTGGTAGAAAAGATATCATGATAATATCTCACTGATGAGAAAAACAATCCAAAAGAATTTTAGTTGAAGAGAGGTATTGCCAAGGTCTTCTCACATTCCCGCTCTGCCTCAATAAATCATTGTTCGATATATGTCTTCTTTTCAACGTTCTCGATAACCGATCGATGTTGACTCGTAATAGCCGCGTAAGATGTCATCGTAGACGTTATAGTTCGTAATAAGTCTGGCCCAAGTAGTTCACATTCTTCTACTTTATCCCAGTTGCCCTTGAAATCCATAGCACAACACGTAGCATATCTTTGATTTTCTGAATCATCGCCCTGTGGGTTATGGGCCCACTTTGTCCCGCTTACTTAAAGTGTCGTCGTCGAGAATTAACATTCTAACTTATTCGCAATATCGCTTCTAATAACTGGACTCAACTCCACCTACTCTCTATCATGCACTCCTCATCTATCAACTTCTATCTACAAATCTCTCCTTCTAATTCAGTACAACTCATATCTTACACTAACTCTTCATATCTCACAAAACAATATACCATTTCCAAATATCTGACATGGTCAACATACTATGAACCATGCATCTTTATCATTCTCAAATCAATACAGTAGACCATTTTCAACTATGCAGTATAGTCAGAATACTCTGAACTCTGCATTTTCACCATTCTCAACTCAATCATTCACTATCAAACTCTTCTATCTAGGTCTAATACTGACCTTTTCCACAATTCACCATCTCAATTAATCAACATACTAGAAATCATACGTCTAACTTAAGAATCCTAATCTCTTTAAATATCCACACTTAACTTGATCATCTAACTAACTCTATGCTTCACTCACATCTCTAGACTATTCCTAAATAGTCCGACCATACCTCTATGTGAGGTTACACCACATTCTTCTCTAGAAAACCTATAACTATGATCTATATTCTAATTTCAAATACTTATAACCTGTCGCTCTGATACCAACTGTGACAGTCCGAGAATCCGGGGGCCTGGATTCTGACGTCACCACATAAAACCCATTTTTAAACACTTTTGAAAACCTGTATTTTTATTTTTTAAATGATAATGAAAATCCAAAAGAATTTAAAACGTGAAAACATTTAATAAAAGATTTGAATGAGAACATAAATCGAATGATTTCAAAACCTGAATTTCAATCTTGAAAGCCATAACAGGATAATTTCAAGAGAACATTTAAACTTTAATAAATGATTCGAAAAAGAACATTTAAACCCCCTAAAAACAACAGGATCGCATCCAGGTTACAGTATTGAAATTAGAATCTACCACTATTATTACACAACATCTCTTACCAAATCAGATCATCTTCGATAAGAAGACTCACTGTCAACTATTCCAGCTTGCAACAACCTCATCAACTTTCCTGAACACTCCTCGACCACTGGATCCTCAACTCTGTCTCCTCGCCTAGCATTAGCCTTACTCACAATCTCAATCAATCATCTCATCTTTAAGCCTTTCTGAAATGGTTAGAAAGGAATAGCAAGAGTGAGCGACAATGCTCAGCAAGTAGTAATAAGCAATGACAATTCTGAAATGATATAATAGAAATTCACGAGTTCAAGATATAAAAGGATTCAACCTGAGTTCACGAGTTTAGGTATTGTATGAGAAAATCACAATACCTTACAGCAATTAAAATTGAGCAATTCAATCTTTCCAAGAGAATTATCGAATTGGACTATCAAATTTTAATTAAAACCAAGGTTAGGATGCTGATCAGACATACCTAACCCCGAGCAGGCCCCGCCATGCTCTATGACTGGATCCAAGGCACTCATTGGCCTAACATGACCACGAATCTGGTCCACAGGTTTATATAAAAACAATAATCCAATTCTCTAATTCAATTCAAGAAGCCAAGGTAAATCAACAGAACATCATCATAACTATTATCAACAACTAAATAATTCCAAATCAACTTTGATAATAATCTATTCATAAATCATGATCCATCATTTCGTAAATCACAGTTCAGGAAATCCTCAACTATTCAGTATCCTCCATTATCGGCTAAACAACTGAATTTAGCCTGCTAAACCAGCATGACAATGGCGGGTTGAATAATCAAGGAGATCCCAATTCATTCAAAGCTCTAACTATCACTGAGCAACACATGCTTCAATGACAATCTGAACTTCGAATTAATTTGTAAAACGGAAATTCTTTAGAAACTTGAAGATTAGAAAGAATGGGTCAGAATACTCGCACTTTCGAACATTGAAAAGAAAGGTATGAATACTTGAAACATATACCAAAGGAATGGATCAGAATATTTGCAATATATCCAAGAGAAAGGTTTAGGATACTTGCCTTAAATCTGACTCCCGTCTCACAGCTCATTCTCATCTTTCCACTTTCACAATCTATGCATCTCATAATCTCTAGACCATCTCTAGCTATACTCTATTCGCCACATCGCTTCGCTTACTCAATTCATCCCTTATTCGCTTTGCAATACCATTCCGACTTTCTGACGTCTTCGAGCGTACACGTCTCCTCCAAATCCTGTGAATCTCATGTTGTTTTTGATTGCAGATATAGGTTCTACTCTTCGATACCTTCGATTTGACTATTTGCACGCTTGATTCTGACTCCAATAACACCTTCAAATCTTCGTTTGATTATGAAGAACACGAAGAACACCGCTCGATTTCTCTCGGTATTCGTGCAGAGAAACTGGTGAAATGATTTTACGGGTGAAAATCATCTATAGAAAAGTCTATTTATATTTACAAATAATTGGTACCCCTTTGGATCGTTTATGACATGAAAGTACGTATTTAATAGCTTTATATTAATAAAGCGGGGTCCAATCGGTACTGGTTTTCAAGATAATCATCAAAACGGGGCTTTTTAATCAGTCATTAGTATGCGGGTCCCACTGCAATTATTACAAGATAAGGATGAATCAAAATATCTAGTTTCACGTTTATCGAGACAACCAGATAATTATCAACAATTAAAATACCCGAAAAACTCCGCCGGACCGACTACGGGGAAAACCGTACTCCGGATCGAAAAAGTCAAAACACGAAAAATGTCCGGAATATTGAAATTAGGCTAAAGGTGAGTTTTGTTGAAACTTCCGGGAATAAAATTTGCTACCTCGTTACGAGTGGACGGTTTTACGGAAGTCAAATAATTAATAAATAAATATAAATATACACAATTAAATCCGTAAATCGATTATAAAATCATCTAACATTCCATAAATCGATATGAAAATATCCAAATAAACTATATTCTCTCCTGAACATATAGAAATTGAAATCTCTCAAATACGAACACATATGAGCATTGAGCTCTGTAAACTAGATAATACAAAATTCACAAAATTATATAATAATCATATAATATTAATAATTAATCATAACTAATTAACAAACAAATTCACCAATACCACTTAATCACATAATACATATATTCACATAATATTCATACAGAATTTTCAAAACAATATATGAAAATCAGTTTTGAAAATACAATTATTTATCAATAACACAATAACCCGGGGTTTAAATATAAAACCTTGAAAACTCATTAAACTGGAATAAAATATTAAATCTTATTCCTTTCTTTTTAAGAAAATCATTTATAATATTAACAAAAATATTTTTAAAAATCCGGGTTATTACATATAACAATAACAATTTAAATATGAACTATAAGCTGATGATAACCATTGTTCAATAGGATCAAACCAAGGTATTAATTTTATTCTGGGATATCAGTTAGAATTGGATATTTAAGTTTATTTATAAAAACAAAAGGTTAGGCTGTTGATCAGTCAGACACTAACGCCGAGCAGGCCCCGCCATGCTCTATCACTGGATCGAAGGCACACATTGGCCTAATGCGACAACTCATCTGGTCTGACCACTCATTTGGTCTAGTTTAGAAAACTATCCAATTCTATCACAAATCAAGATGATCAACAATATTAATCAATAAAATAGAAACACTAACATCATAAATAAACGTTGAAGCAGAAGCAGAATGCTATCCAAAGTATCTCAAATGTAATTGAAAAGAGGAATGAGGAGTAACTTCAGGGTTTATCAAAGAATCAGGTATCGCATAATTGGATGGCAAAGCATACCAAAGTTTGTTGTTTATATGTAGAAAGGTTCTAGGTTCACAAAAGGATCCAAGTATAAATGAATGCTTTTAAGACCAAGAAACTTGGGATTATGGAAAGAAACAAACAACTGTAAGGTATATGTCATAATAGACATTATTTGGTGTTGATCAACTGGTTAAGGTCTGAAGGATATGCGATTGATAAACTGGTTGAGGTATCGAGGGTATGTCATTGAAATGAAATGAGGTTCTTATGGTAATCATTTAGAAGTTTCAAAAATTGAAGGTTTACAATTGAAATAGGTTTCATAGCAGGTATCAAAGAACCGGGTCAAAGGTTCAAGAATCAATAAATTAAATAATCCATATTATAATTCAAGGAATCTGGTTGAAGGTTCAAGAATCAATAGGATAAATAATCCATGCTATAATTCAATAGGTCACAGGGCTTAATCAGAAAGCTCACTAAATAATCCCAACAGATACAATATATAATTGAAGGAAAGTCTCTAGGGAACTTGCCTTATATAGCTGATCTCAAGTTTCGATTGCACTTGCTCGATATACTACTCTATCACCACTTGCTTTCCCTTTCTACGTCTCGCTTCTTCTGCTAATCACAACAATTATCTATCAATATATGTTCTCATACTATTCTTATTATCACACCTTCGAAACAAGTTTCTATCTACCCTTCGTTTCACCCAAATCCGATTTACGGATTAAAAGATATGTCAAAAACAATCATATAAGGTTCACATCGACACGTAACACATCAATCGGATATCACATAACACATATCACATAAGATATTCAATGAAATTTATCTTTCAAAGAAGGTTTGAAGTCAAAAGGAGTTTTTTGGCATTTGATATGGATCTTGAAACATTTTTCGAAATTAAAACGGGTCAAAGAATCATTTTATAAATAAATAATCAATTTTGGATACTCGAAATCAAGTCCGAAATCATTTGAAATTAATTAACGAGCTTCAAACATATTTTAGAATAATCTTTCAAAGGTCGAAACTATTTTTCGGAATTTTAAAATAATTTAAAATAATTAAATCTAATTAATAAATCAATTAAAATTAATTAATAAATAATTAAAACAATTAATCAATTAATATTTAAATTAATTGACTAATTATAATAATTAATTATTAATTAAAATTAATTAACTAATTAAATTAGATTTATTTTTGAATTAATAAGTAATTAAAACTAATTTTTGAAATTAAAATAATTAATTTTCGAAATTAAAATTAAATAAATAAAACTTTTAAAAGATTTTAAAAGTTCAGGGTTTAAAAACGCAAGAAACAAAACTGCAGTACAACCAGTGCATCGTTTTCACAACTCCAGGTACTAAACTGCAATTTGGCCGTCGGCCGACTCCGGCGCAAGCAATTTCACCAAACACGGCCAGAATCAACCGTAAAACTCTGGAGAAACCTCTACAGGGGTCATACGGTTAACCTGATGGCGCGTACAGACTCCTCTCTTCATGCTCAATCCAACCATATCAACCAATTTAACACTAGATTCACGGATAAGAAACGCCTAATTCTAATTGAAAACATTCATACGAATTATAAACCCTAGTTTTTGAATTCGAAAATGAAACTCAAAATTAACCATGTTACCGACCTCCAAATCATGCATATGATATACCAAAATGATCACAATTCAATTCTCTACAACATACAATCAAGAAATCATATAAACAACTTAAAAATCAAAAAGCCCTAATTTAAGCTTAATTAATCCGGATTTAAAATCCAGAATCCGAACCTACCTGATGTTTCTGCACTAAAAGTGATGCTGGATTATGATTCTACGCCTTGAGACCTTCGATTCGAGTACTTGAACGTCAAAATCCGAGTCCGATAACGCCTTCAAATCTTCGTTTGAATCCAAGAACACGAAGAACACTCTCTGGATAAACCCGTATTTAACTGATATTATGATTTCCCGAATGAAATAAAGTACGGTTAAGACTATTTATATTAACGAATAATTAATACCCCTCTGGATCATATATGATACGAAAATATGATATTTAATAGCTTTATATTAATAAAGCGGGTCCAATCGGTACCGGTTTCCGAGATAATTATTAAAACGGGGCTTTTTAATCAATCATTAGTATGCGGGTCCCGTTTGCACGTATTACGATAAAAGAAATAATATAATAATCAAAATATCTGTGACAGTCCAGGAATCCGGGGGCCTGGATTCTGACGTCACCACATAAAACCCATTTTTAAACACTTTTGAAAACCTGTATTTATTTATTTTTATTTTTTTTTATTTTTTTAAAAGATAATGAATCCAAATAATTTAAAACTTGAAAACATTTAATAAAAGATTTGAAAGAGAACACAAATCAAATGATTTCAAAACCTGAATTTCAAACTTGAAAGCCATAATAAGAGAATTTCAAGAGAACATTTAAACTTTAATAAATGATTCGAAAGAGAACATTTGAACCCCCTAAAACAACAGGATCGCATCCAGGTTACAGTATTGAAATTAGAATCAACCACTACCAATAAACAATACCTTACATCTGAACCCCAATAGCTCAACTCTAGCTAGCACCAACTTCATCAACTTTCCTGAACACTCCTCGACCACTGGATCCTCAACTCTGTCTCCTCGCCTAGCATTAGCCTTATTCACAATCTCAATCAATCATCTCATCTTTAAGCCTTTCTGAAATGGTTAGAAAGGAATAGCAAGGGTGAGCAACAATGCTCAGCAAGTAATAATAAACAATGATAGTTCTGAAATGATATAACAGAAGATCACGAGTTCAAGATATAAGAGGATTCAACCTGAGTTTATGAGTTCATGGTATTGTATAGAATGATTTACAATACCTTGCAGCATTTAAACTGAGAAATTCAATCTTTCCAAAGAATTATTGAATTGGACTATCACATTTTAATTAAAACCAAGGTTAGGCAGCTGATCAGTTCCGCACTAACCCCGAGCAGGCCCCGCCATGCTCTATCACTGGATCCAAGGCACTCATTGGCCTAAAATGACCACTCATCTGGTCCACAGGTTTATATAAAAACAATAATCCAATTCTCTAATTCAATTCAAGAAGCCAATGTAAATTAACAGAACATCATCATAAATATCATCAACAACAGAAAAATTTTCAATTCATCTTTTCATAAACAACGACCCATCTTTTCATAAATCATAGTTCAGGAAATCCTTAACTATTCAGTATCCTCCATTATCGGCTAAGCAACTGAATTTAGCCTGCTAAACCAGCATGACAATGGCGGGTTGAATAATCAAGAAGATCCCAAGTCATTCTAGATTCTAACCATCACTGAGCAACACATGCTTCAATGACAATCTGAACTTCGAATTAATTTGTAAACTGGAATTATCTGAATTTTTTTTTTTTGAAGATTAGAAAAGGATGGATAAAATATTTACACTTTCAAATATGAAAAAGAGAGGAACGAATATTTGCAACACATACGAAAAGAATGGATCAGAATAATTGCAAGATATCCAAAAGAAGGGTATAGGATACTTGCCTTAAATCTGACTCCAGTCTCACATCTCAATCTCATCTTTCCACTTTCACAATCTATGCATCTCATAGTCTCTAGACCATCTCTGGCTATACTCTATCTACCGTACATCTTCGCTTCGCTTACTCGATTCATCCCTTATTCGCTTTGTAACACCACGTGACTTTCTGAACGTCTTCGGGCATACACGTCTCGTCCAAATCCTTTACGAGAATAAGATAACACTATAATCACTAAACAATCGATCGCATATACATCTCACGTATATCAATACCCACTTATATATCCCTTTAAACTTATCAGATACCACGTAACACATAAGCATGCTTTGACTCTAACATATAGTCAATCATATTCCACATAACATATCACCAATCAATTATCATATAAATCCTTATCGAAAATCCGACATCGTCTCGTCTATGTATAAGACTATCCACCTATTATCTTATCCCAATCATTAATCAACCAACAAAATCCAATAGCTATAATCCATATATTCTTATCCAATATCAATCATACGAATCATTTATCACTTCACAATATCAAAACTAACACGTACTTCACATAATCATCACCTGATAGCACTTAGATAACATATTATCACATTATGCATACTTATCAACAATTATTCACCTTATAGACTCAGCCATATAGTCACATCATATTAAAATAGACGTTATAAGCTTCTGTCTCTCTTTCGTTTCACTTGATTCCGACTTACGGATCAAAAGTTATGCTCAAAACAGTTTTCTCACTCTCCTATCGCCACATAACACATCAAACAGATAGCATACAACATATTTCATATAAGGTCTCCCATCCCAATTGATATTAAATCAAGTCTTGGGTTTAAAATGATTTTTCGGAAATTTTCTGGAATTTTTAAACATTTTTCGGAATTAAAATCGATAAAAGCATCACTTTTCGGATAAATAATCAAGTCCCAAATACTTGAAATTGGACTTGAAATCATTCATAAACAATTATCGAGCCTTGAAAATAATTTGGAAAAATATTTTAAAGCTCGAAACTATTTTTCGGAATTTTTAAATCAAAAAGGATTAATTAAATCCAATTAATTAATCAATTAAAATCAATTAATAATTAATTAAAATAATTAATCAATTAATATTTAAATTAATTGACCAATTAAAATAATTAATTACTAATTAAAATTAATTAACAAACTAATTTAGATTTATTTTTGAATAAAAGAATTATTAAAAACTATTTTTGAAATTAAAATAATTAAATAAAACAATTTTAAAAAATTAAACCAGAAAGGTTTGTTTTGTAAACTTTCAAAACTTTGTCGCAAGGTTTAAACTGCAATTTTTCAAAGTTACAGGGGTTGAATCGTTAAAACCGAAACTATAGTACCCAATCTTCATCATCTTCAAAAGATGGGTGACCAAACGGCAATTTGCCGCCGGCCACCACTGGTTTCGCCGGAATCGGCGTTACAGACCTTTGTTCGCCACCAACTTGTCCAGATCACCTCTCTAGCCCGCCAGGAATCTTACCATGCCCATGAATCAGCCAGAATCCAAGCCGTTTGGCCGGATTTTTGGCGACAAAATCGCGCCGCCGCCATTCTTTTTCAGAACCCGACGAGATATTCACAGCCCCAACACCACATATAATCATATACACATATTCTACTCATCACCAGGAACGTTTTTATAGCTTTAACGTCTACCCAAGTTAAGCCGAAGTGATTCTCCGGCAAGAATTCAAAGTTTTCCGGCCAATACTCAAGAACACTCAAGAACATCCTTTCAAGAATCAAACAACATTTTCTATATGTTTCCGAACTCGAAATTCAACATATAATATACCAAAACGACGAGAAAAACACGTACTACAACATGGAATCATCAAAACAACCAAACAATCACGTTTGCAAAAATTCATAATTAAAATCATAATAATTCGAATTTTGTAAAAATCATGTAAAATCACCTGATGAATCTGCAGCGTTATAGTTGATTATACTATATTCTACGCGTCGAGAGCTTCGTTTTGACTATTCATACGCCTCCATCGGATTCCAATAACACCTTCAAAACCTTGTTTGATTACGAAGAACACGAAGAACAAAGTTTGGTTTCTCTCGGTATTCGTGCAGAGAAACTGGTGAAAATGATTTTACGGGTGAAAATAAGCTCTAGAAAGGTCTATTTATATTTACAAATAATTGGTACCCCTTTGGATCGTTTATGACATGAAAGTACGTATTTAGTAGCTTTATATTAATAAAGCAGGGTCCAATCGGTACTGGTTTTCAAGATAATCATCAAAACGGGGCTTTTTAATCAGTCATTAGTATGCGGGTCACACTGCAATTATTACAAGATAAGGATGAATCAAAATATCTAGTTTCACGTTTATCGAGACAACCAGATAATTATCAACAATTAAAATACCCGAAAAACTCCGCCGGACCGACTACGGGGAAAACCGTACTCCGGATCGAAAAAGTCAAAACACGAAAAATGTCCGGAATATTCAAATTAGGCTAAAGGTGAGTTTTCTCGAAACTTCCGGAAATAAAATCGTTGCTCCGTCACGAGTGGACGGTTTCCAAAAAAGATCAAATAATTAATAAATAAATACAAATATACGCAATTAAATCTGTAAATCGATTATAAAATCATCTAACATTCCATAAATCGATACAAAATATCCAAATAAACTACATTTTATCCTGATCATACAGAAATTGAAATATCTCAAATCCGAGCACATATGAGCGGTCAATTAAATAAACCAGATAGTACAATATTCACAGAAATTCATATATTACTCATATAATATCCGTTATTAACCACAATTAATTAACAATCAATTCCACCAACACCACTTAATCACATAACACATATATTCACAGAATATTCATACAGAATTTTCAAAACAATATCTGAAAATCAGTTTTGAAAATACCATTATTTATAAATAACACAATAACCCGGGGTTTAAATATAAAACTTTGAAAACTCATTAAACTGGATTAAAATATTAAATCTTATTCCTTTCTTTTTTTTAAGAAAATCATTTATAATATTAATAAAAATATTTAAAAGTCCGGGTCACTACAATCTACCCTCCTTATAGGGATTCCGTCCTCGGAATCAGAGAAAGAAGGAGGACGCAGAATCTGTAAAATCCATATTAATCCACATAACAAGTATAATCATATAAAACTATTCACATAATCAATTCACTTTTCAACTAAAGCCAGCAATAATATCTAGACAAATAAATTTATAATAATCAAATCTGAATTTAAAAATATGGGATATTACATTCTACCGCCCTTATAAGGATTCCGTCCTCGGAATCCCCCGAAGAAAACTAAAACGTACACGCTTCGTAATATCATATCGTCATCCACCTTTTGATCAACCTTTGCATACCTTCAACTTTAAAGAAATAGGAGAATCAAACTTTCACAATTACCAAATTCGTTTCCCAAGAATCAATCTTTGGGAATTTTGGAGGAACGAGATGTTTTCAAGATAGGTCACATTGGAATATAAAAGTGACTGGGAGATCAATAAGATCAATTGAACTTAATGTTGCGTGTCCATATTAGACACTACTAAAGGTTGTTAACCTTCTTGTAATCACAACACACACAAGTGATGGCGTCCCATCCAACTCCTATCACACAGACAGGTATACCTTGTGTCCCCTATACATAGGGTTGTTCATCCCAATCAGATGGAAAGAATCCAAGAAATCTCAAGGAGCATCAAAGAATGTTAAGGATTATCGAGGAATATATTAAGGAACATCAAAAGATATCAACGAATATCCAAGAATGTCAAAGAATATCAACGAATATTAAGGGATATCAAAGAATATGGAAGAATATCAAGGGGTATCAAATAATATCAAGGAATTCCAATGTCTCTTCATAAACACGCCTTTATCATACACCGATTCAATACTAACTCACACCAATAATCAATATCATTATCATCTTAGAATTTGAGAAATTAAAGATCTCATTTATCAAAACTTTTGTAGAAAAGATATCATGATAATATCTCACTGATGAGAAAACAATCAAAAGAATCTTTAGTTGAAGAGAGGTATTGCCAAGGTCTTCTCAGATTTTCGCTCTGCTTCAATAAATCATTGTTCGATATATATCTTCTTTTCAACGTTCTCGATAATCGATCGATGTTGACTCGTAATAACCTTGTAAAATTTCATCGTCGACATTATCGTTCGTAATAACTCTCGCCCATGTAGTCTTCGTTTTTTTTCTATTTCATTCCATCTGCCTTTGAAGTCCATAGCACAACACGTAGCATATCTTCGATTATCTGGATCATCAACCTGTGGGTTATGGGCCCACCTTGATGCCAGTTGAAATCCCGATTAGCTCAAAGCGTTGTCGTCGAGGACTAACGTTCTAACTTACTCGTAGACATCATCTCTAATAATTGGACTCAATTCCACATATTCTCTATCATTCACTTCTCACCTATCAACCTCTATCTACCAATCTCTCCTTCTAATCCAATACAACTCATACTCTACACTTACTCTTCATATCTTCACTCAAAACAATATACATCTTCCAAATATCTGACATGGTCAACATACTATGAACCATGCATTTATATCATCCTCAAATCAATACAATAATCCAATTTCAAATATGCAGTATAGTCAGAATACTCTGAACTCTGCATTTTCACCATTCTCAACTCAATCATTCACTATCAAACTCTTCTATATAGGTCTAATACTGACCTTTTCCACAATTCACCATCTCAATTAATCAACATACTAGAAATCATATGTCTAAACTCAAGAATCCTAATCTCTTTAAATACCCACACTTAACTTGATCATCTAACTAAACTCTATGCTTCACTCACATCTCTAGACTATTCCTAAATAGTCCGACCATACCTCTATGTGAGGTTACACCACCTTCTTCTCTAGAAAACCTATAACTATAATCTATATTCTAATTTCAAATACTTATAACCTGTTGCTCTGATACCAACTGTGACAGTCCAGGAATCCGGGGGCCTGGATTCTGACGTCACCACATAAAACCCATTTTTAAACACTTTTGAAAACCTGTATTTATTTATTTATTTATTTATTTATTTTTTAAAAGATAATGAATCCAAATAATTTAAAACTTGAAAACATTTAATAAAAGATTTGAAAGAGAACACAAATCAAATGATTTCAAAACCTGAATTTCAAACTTGAAAGCCATAATAAGAGAATTTCAAGAGAACATTTAAACTTTAATAAATGATTCGAAAGAGAACATTTGAACCCCCTAAAACAACAGGATCGCATCCAGGTTACAGTATTGAAATTAGAATCAACCACTACCAATAAACAATACCTTACATCTGAACCCCAATAGCTCAACTCTAGCTAGCACCAACTTCATCAACTTTCCTGAACACTCCTCGACCACTGGATCCTCAACTCTGTCTCCTCGCCTAGCATTAGCCTTATTCACAATCTCAATCAATCATCTCATCTTTAAGCCTTTCTGAAATGGTTAGAAAGGAATAGCAAGGGTGAGCAACAATGCTCAGCAAGTAATAATAAACAATGATAGTTCTGAAATGATATAACAGAAGATCACGAGTTCAAGATATAAGAGGATTCAACCTGAGTTTATGAGTTCATGGTATTGTATAGAATGATTTACAATACCTTGCAGCATTTAAACTGAGAAATTCAATCTTTCCAAAGAATTATTGAATTGGACTATCACATTTTAATTAAAACCAAGGTTAGGCAGCTGATCAGTTCCGCACTAACCCCGAGCAGGCCCCGCCATGCTCTATCACTGGATCCAAGGCACTCATTGGCCTAAAATGACCACTCATCTGGTCCACAGGTTTATATAAAAACAATAATCCAATTCTCTAATTCAATTCAAGAAGCCAATGTAAATTAACAGAACATCATCATAAATATCATCAACAACAGAAAAATTTTCAATTCATCTTTTCATAAACAACGACCCATCCTTTCATAAATCATAGTTCAGGAAATCCTTAACTATTCAGTATCCTCCATTATCGGCTAAGCAACTGAATTTAGCCTGCTAAACCAGCATGACAATGGCGGGTTGAATAATCAAGAAGATCCCAAGTCATTCTAGATTCTAACCATCACTGAGCAACACATGCTTCAATGACAATCTGAACTTCGAATTAATTTGTAAACTGGAATTATCTGAATTTTTTTTTTTTTGAAGATTAGAAAAGGATGGATAAAATATTTACACTTTCAAATATGAAAAAGAGAGGAACGAATATTTGCAACACATACGAAAAGAATGGATCAGAATAATTGCAAGATATCCAAAAGAAGGGTATAGGATACTTGCCTTAAATCTGACTCCAGTCTCACATCTCAATCTCATCTTTCCACTTTCACAATCTATGCATCTCATAGTCTCTAGACCATCTCTGGCTATACTCTATCTACCGTACATCTTCGCTTCGCTTACTCGATTCATCCCTTATTCGCTTTGTAACACCACGTGACTTTCTGAACGTCTTCGGGCATACACGTCTCGTCCAAATCCTTTACGAGAATAAGATAACACTATAATCACTAAACAATCGATCGCATATACATCTCACGTATATCAATACCCACTTATATATCCCTTTAAACTTATCAGATACCACGTAACACATAAGCATGCTTTGACTCTAACATATAGTCAATCATATTCCACATAACATATCACCAATCAATTATCATATAAATCCTTATCGAAAATCCGACATCGTCTCGTCTATGTATAAGACTATCCACCTATTATCTTATCCCAATCATTAATCAACCAACAAAATCCAATAGCTATAATCCATATATTCTTATCCAATATCAATCATACGAATCATTTATCACTTCACAATATCAAAACTAACACGTACTTCACATAATCATCACCTGATAGCACTTAGATAACATATTATCACATTATGCATACTTATCAACAATTATTCACCTTATAGACTCAGCCATATAGTCACATCATATTAAAATAGACGTTATAAGCTTCTGTCTCTCTTTCGTTTCACTTGATTCCGACTTACGGATCAAAAGTTATGCTCAAAACAGTTTTCTCACTCTCCTATCGCCACATAACACATCAAACAGATAGCATACAACATATTTCATATAAGGTCTCCCATCCCAATTGATATTAAATCAAGTCTTGGGTTTAAAATGATTTTTCGGAAATTTTCTGGAATTTTTAAACATTTTTCGGAATTAAAATCGATAAAAGCATCACTTTTCGGATAAATAATCAAGTCCCAAATACTTGAAATTGGACTTGAAATCATTCATAAACAATTATCGAGCCTTGAAAATAATTTGGAAAAATATTTTAAAGCTCGAAACTATTTTTCGGAATTTTTAAATCAAAAAGGATTAATTAAATCCAATTAATTAATCAATTAAAATCAATTAATAATTAATTAAAATAATTAATCAATTAATATTTAAATTAATTGACCAATTAAAATAATTAATTACTAATTAAAATTAATTAACAAACTAATTTAGATTTATTTTTGAATAAAAGAATTATTAAAAACTATTTTTGAAATTAAAATAATTAAATAAAACAATTTTAGAAAATTAAACCAGAAAGGTTTGTTTTGTAAACTTTCAAAACTTTGTCGCAAGGTTTAAACTGCAATTTTTCAAAGTTACAGGGGTTGAATCGTTAAAACCGAAACTATAGTACCCAATCTTCATCATCTTCAAAAGATGGGTGACCAAACGGCAATTTGCCGCCGGCCACCACTGGTTTCGCCGGAATCGGCGTTACAGACCTTTGTTCGCCACCAACTTGTCCAGATCACCTCTCTAGCCCGCCAGGAATCTTACCATGCCCATGAATCAGCCAGAATCCAAGCCGTTTGGCCGGATTTTTGGCGACAAAATCGCGCCGCCGCCATTCTTTTTCAGAACCCGACGAGATATTCACAGCCCCAACACCACATATAATCATATACACATATTCTACTCATCACCAGGAACGTTTTTATAGCTTTAACGTCTACCCAAGTTAAGCCGAAGTGATTCTCCGGCAAGAATTCAAAGTTTTCCGGCCAATACTCAAGAACACTCAAGAACATCCTTTCAAGAATCAAACAACATTTTCTATATGTTTCCGAACTCGAAATTTAACATATAATATACCAAAACGACGAGAAAAACACGTACTACAACATGGAATCATCAAAACAACCAAACAATCACGTTTGCAAAAATTCATAATTAAAATCATAATAATTCGAATTTTGTAAAAATCATGTAAAATCACCTGATGAATCTGCAGCGTTATAGTTGATTATACTATATTCTACGCGTCGAGAGCTTCGTTTTGACTATTCATACGCCTCCATCGGATTCCAATAACACCTTCAAAACCTTGTTTGATTACGAAGAACACGAAGAACAAAGTTTGGTTTCTCTCGGTATTCGTGCAGAGAAACTGGTGAAAATGATTTTACGGGTGAAAATAAGCTCTAGAAAGGTCTATTTATATTTACAAATAATTGGTACCCCTTTGGATCGTTTATGACATGAAAGTACGTATTTAGTAGCTTTATATTAATAAAGCAGGGTCCAATCGGTACTGGTTTTCAAGATAATCATCAAAACGGGGCTTTTTAATCAGTCATTAGTATGCGGGTCCCACTGCAATTATTACAAGATAAGGATGAATCAAAATATCTAGTTTCACGTTTATCGAGACAACCAGATAATTATCAACAATTAAAATACCCGAAAAACTCCGCCGGACCGACTACGGGGAAAACCGTACTCCGGATCGAAAAAGTCAAAACACGAAAAATGTCCGGAATATTCAAATTAGGCTAAAGGTGAGTTTTCTCGAAACTTCCGGAAATAAAATCGTTGCTCCGTCACGAGTGGACGGTTTCCAAAAAAGATCAAATAATTAATAAATAAATACAAATATACGCAATTAAATCTGTAAATCGATTATAAAATCATCTAACATTCCATAAATCGATACAAAATATCCAAATAAACTACATTTTATCCTGATCATACAGAAATTGAAATATCTCAAATCCGAGCACATATGAGCGGTCAATTAAATAAACCAGATAGTACAATATTCACAGAAATTCATATATTACTCATATAATATCCGTTATTAACCACAATTAATTAACAATCAATTCCACCAACACCACTTAATCACATAACACATATATTCACAGAATATTCATACAGAATTTTCAAAACAATATCTGAAAATCAGTTTTGAAAATACCATTATTTATAAATAACACAATAACCCGGGGTTTAAATATAAAACTTTGAAAACTCATTAAACTGGAATAAAATATTAAATCTTATTCCTTTCTTTTTTTTAAGAAAATCATTTATAATATTAATAAAAATATTTAAAAGTCTGGGTCACTACAATATCGGGTTTTCACGTATATCGAGATAACCTGATAATTATCGGTAATTAAAATGCCCGAAAAGCTTCGCCGGACCGACTACGGGGAAAACCGTACTCCGGATCGAAAAAGTCAAAACATGAAAAGTGTCCGGAACATTCAAATTAGGCTAAAGGTGAATTTTGTCGAAATTTTCGGGAAGAAAAATCGCGGTACCGTTATGGGTTGACGGTTTTCGAAAAATTAAAATAATTAATAATTAAATATAATATACGTAATTAAATCCATAAACCAAGTATAAAATCATACGACAATACATAAATCGATATGAAAATATCTAAATAAACTATATTTTGTACTGAGCATATAAAAATTGATATTCCTCAAATTTAATCAAAAATATGTAACCAAATTAATAGAACAGGAAACAATTAATTCACAGAAATTCATATAATATTCACATAATATTCACTAATCATCAAAATAATTACACGCATAATCCCAGATGTTACATCCTTCCCCCCTTAAAAGGATTCTGTCCTCAGAATCGCTTAGGTGAACAAATGAGGGTACTTTTCACGCATATCACTTTCTAATTCCCAGGTTGACTCTTCAACCTTTGGGTTTCTCCACAACACTCTTACTAAGTTAACTACCTTGTTTCTTAACACCTTCCCTTTTCTATCTAGGATCTCCACTGGCCTTTCTACATACGATAAATCTGCCTCGAGTTCTACCGGCTCATATTCTATCACATGCTTCGAATCTGGATTATACTTTTTAAGCATTGATACATGAAAGACGTTATGGATGTGCTCCATTTGCGGGGGTAACGCCAATTCGTATGCTACTTTGCCAACACGTCTCAAGATTTCGAATGGTCCGACATATCGGGGATTTAGCTTGCCTTTCCTTCCGAATCTGGATAGCCCTTTCCATGGTGATACCTTTAGTAGCACTGCTTCTCCGTCTTCAAATTCTACGTCCTTCCAGGATTGATCTGCATAATTTCGTTGACGACTCTGTGCTGCAATTAGTCGCTTCTGAATAATTTCGACGACTTCCTTTGTTTGTTGTATTAACTCCGGTCCAAGTATTTTGCGTTCTCCGACTTCATCCCAATATACTGGCGATCGACATTTGCGTCCGTAAAGAGCTTCATAAGGAGGCATTCCAATACTTGCGTGATAACTATTATTGTATGCAAATTCCACTAAAGGTAGGTGTTCGTCCCAATTTCCTTTGAAATCGATTGCACAAACACGTAACATATCTTCGATCGTCTGAATAGTTCTCTCACTTTGGCCGTCTGTCTGTGGATGATATGCCGTACTCATATTCAATTTAGTGCCCAAGCATTCTTGAAAACTTTTCCAAAATCTCGAATTAAATCGTGGGTCTCTATCTGATACAATGGATACGGGGACTCCATGACGAACTACAATCTCTTTCAAGTACATATGAATTAATTTATCCAAAGAGAATCTCTCATTGATCGGAAGAAAATGAGCTGACTTGGTTAGTCTGTCCACTATAACCCAAATGGCATCATGGTTTGCTTTGGTCCTTGGCAATCCTACAATAAAATCTATAGCAATATGTTCCCATTTCCATTCTGGAATCTCTAAAGGTTGCAATAATCCACTTGGTCTTTGGTGTTCTGCTTTCACTCTTTGACACGTATAGCATTTGCTCACCCACTCCGCAATCTCTCTTTTCATGTCTGGCCACCAATAGTTCTCCTTTAAATCTCTATACATCTTAGTGCTGCCTGGATGAATTGAATACTTAGAGATATGTGCTTCCTGCAAGATATCATTCTTTAACTCTGTCACAGGTGGAATCCATATCCTGGAAGAAAATCTAAGAATACCTTGATCATCTTTCTGTGTACATAACTCTTCTCCTACTAACTTGTTTACATCCTGATCCATTACCTCTTCCTGGCACTTCTTAATCTTTTCTAATAGCTCTGGTTGGAAGGTCATGGTATACACTGCTATCTCTGATGGTTCATGAATTCTTACCTCGATTTCCAACTTTTGGAACTCTTTATACAATTCCTCTGGCACAGTCAATACATTTAACCTCTCCTTTCTACTTAAAGCATCCGCTACTACGTTGGCTTTTCCTGGATGATAATTAATCGTACAATCATAATCCTTAATCAACTCTAACCATCTTCTTTGTCTCATGTTAAGCTCTTTCTGAGTAAAGATGTACTTCAAACTTTTATGATCTGTGTAAATCTCACACTTTTCTCCGTACAGATAGTGTCTCCATATTTTCAGTGCAAATACAATAGCTGCTAACTCCAGGTCATGAGTGGGGTACTTCTGTTCATGAGGTTTAAGTTGTCTAGACGCATACGCAATAACTTTATCATGCTGCATCAATACACATCCTAATCCTTTATAAGAGGCATCACTATAAATCACAAAATTTCCTTGATCATCTGGGAGGGACAATACTGGTGCTGACACTAATCTTTTCTTCAACTCCTGAAAACTTTCCTCACACTTCTCATTCCATATGAACTTTTCATTCTTTCTAGTTAACGTAGTCAGTGGGGTTGCAATTCTTGAGAAATCCTGTACAAACCTTCTGTAGTAACCTGCTAACCCTAAGAAACTCCTGATCTCTGTGGGGGTCTTTGGTCTTTCCCAATTCATTATAGCTTCAATCTTTGCCGGATCTACCTTGATTCCTTCGCGACTCACTATGTGTCCTAGAAATTGAACTTCTTGTAACCAGAATTCACATTTAGAAAACTTTGCATACAACTTCTTCCTCCTTAGTATCTCTAAGGCTGTTCTTAAGTGTTCTGCATGCTCCTCAGTTGTCTTAGAATATATCAGAATATCATCTATAAAAACAATCACAAACTTGTCCAAATACTTCTTAAAGACTCTATTCATTAAATCCATAAAAGCTGCTGGTGCATTCGTTAATCCAAAAGCCATCACTAAAAATTCATAATGGTCGTACCTTGTTCTGAAAGTTGTCTTAGATATATCCTCAGATTTGATTTTGAGCTGGTGGTATCCTGACCTAAGGTCAATCTTAGAAAAATATCTTGCTCCTTTCAATTGGTCAAACAAGTCGTCAATACGGGGTAAAGGATATCTATTCTTGATAGTAAGCTTATTAAGCTCTCTGTAATCTATGCATAACCTCATACTTCCATCTTTCTTCTTTACAAATAACACTGGTGCTCCCCATGGGGATACACTCGGTCTAATCATGCCCTTTTCCAATAACTCTTTGTAATTGTTTTGCCAATTCTTTCATCTCTACGGGTGCCATCCTATACGGGGCTTTAGATACCGGCTCCGTTCCAGGTGCTAAGTCAATTGCAAATTCTATTTCTCTATCTGGAGGAAGTCCTGGTAACTCATCAGGAAACATGTCTAGAAATTCATTTACTACAGGGATATCTTCAAGTTTTATTGATTCCTGACTTTTATCAATTACATAAGAAATATAGGCTTCACATCCTTAACGTAACATCCTCTTCGCTTGAATCATGGTTAAGAACTTCTTTACTTGCTTTTGTCCTCTAAACGTTATTACCTTGTCGTCTGGTGCCTTTAGTATTACCCTCTTATTTCTACAATCTATCTGTGCACTATGTTTAGACAGCCAGTCCATTCCTAAGATTACATCAAATTCCCCCAACTTGAAAGGTATCAAGTCGGCACAAAACTTATTTCCTAAAATCTCAATTTCACAATCAGGACAAACTCGATTAACGGGAATACGATCCTGATTAGCTAGCTCTACATTCATAACCTCATTCAACAATTCAACCGGACAATTCAGCTTATCAACAAAAGCTTGAGAAATAAATGATCTAGTGGCTCCAGAATCAATTAACACCTTAGCATTTAAAGAGTTTACGTTAAGCGTACCTGCCACCACATCGGCATCCTGAATAGCATCCTTCACTGACATATCAAAGACTCTTGCCCTAGGAGGCTCATTCACTTCTGGAACAGTTCCCATGATTCTAAGTGCATTACTAACTGGGGCTGATGTTTTGCAATCCCTAGCCATATGTCCCTGCTTCCCACATTTGAAACATGCATATCCTATAGCTGGAGCTTTACTTGTTGAGCTCTTATTTTCCTGATCTCTTATCGCTGGTTGATTCTGACATTCTCTAGAATAATGTCCTTTCTGGTTGCACTTAAAACACACTACGTTCAGCTTGTTGCACACTCCTCCATGTCTCTTGCCACATATCTGGCATTCTGGTATAGAAGGCCTCTGCTGATTGGCCTGATTTCCCATAATGAAACGACCACCTTGTCCACTACTGCCTATATTCTGCTTCTTAAAATTGGAATTCCTTCCTGATTGAAATTTCCCTTTCTTCTGGTTTTGGAACCTCCCTAGATGGGATGGTCCTTCTCTATTCTCCGGCTTTCTTTTCTTATCTTCCTCAGACTTCTGAAACAACTCATTTTCAGCCTCCGCAATCATTGTTTTCTCAACAACTGCCGCATAAGTATCCAATTGCAAAATAGCTAACTTGCTTCTAATCCAGGGTTTCAGACCTTGCTGGAATCTCTTTGCTTTTTGTCTATCTGTCTCTACGTAAGTTGGCACAAACCTGGCCAATTCCGCAAACTTATTTTCATACTCAACCACAGACATATTTCCTTGTTTTAACTCTAAAAAGTTTAACTCCATTTGGTCCTGAAGAAATCTAGGAAAATACTTCTCTAAAAACAATTCCTTAAACCTCTCCCAAGTAATCTCAACTATACCTTCCATATTCTTCACAGATTCCCACCAATACGTTGCTTCATTCTTTAAGTAATGACTGGTAAACTTTGTTTTCTGGTCCTCACTTGCTGGAACTAACTCAAAACACTTTTCCATTTCTTTTAACCATGTTTGGGCTGCAACAGGATCTGCTGAGCCCTTAAACTATGGAGGATGAACTGCCTGAAAAGTTTTAAAAGTTACCCTAGGATTCTCTTGATGTTGCTGTTGTCGGGTAAGATGAGCAGTTTGTTGTGCCAAAATTTGAATTAGTTGGGCCACAGCAGGATCTACTAGGCCCATGTTAACATTCTGGTTATCATTGTTATCGTTGGTGCTGTTGGTGCCTTCAGGATTACTGTTGGCACGAGTATGTCTTGTTGGAGGCATTCTGTAAAAAAGAAACAATTCACTTAGTCGTTTTAAATCGAATTCTCTTTTATAAAAGGTTTTTAAGAAAACAGAATTATACATTTTTGAAAACATTTTTGAGATTGTTTAACTAAATAAATTGCATGCTTCTTTACAGAATGTAAAGCAATAAAAGAAAGGGGTGCAATATTATCACAAGAGTTTATGATCGGTACTGAAAGTAAAGTAAAATAAAACAAGTGCGATAAAGTAAAGGACAAGACTGTAAAGTAAAAGATGCTGATATATATAAGTCAGTGCTGGAGATACAAGCGTCAAGCGCTTCGTCAAAAGTAAAGTACAACAACAGCAACAACAAACCTATCATCTAGTCAGCTCCGCTAGTCTATATATATATCCATGTCAAAATCTGCTGACCTGGTACATGCTACACACTACACACTATGTCATACACACTACACACTACAATACTGATCATCTCCAACATCTGATATACTCCAGACCTATGGGAAATCTGGGCCTCCGATAACATCCAGCTGCTCCAAGACCCAACGAGCCCAATCTATAATATCCTCAGGGGTACCAAACTCTGAGGTGGCTCCATGTAGTCTCGCTGCTGCTATCCTCCTGAAAACAAAGATATCCTCTCTCAACTGTCGCTCTCCCCTGCTGGGATCTAGAGCCCTCATCGCCTGTGTCATTTCTCTGATCTGGCCCAACAACTCCTCTCTCTCCATCAGGAGTGCCTGATAATAGTGATAGGGTACCGAAAGAGGGGAAAAAGGATAAGAGGGTCCGACACCTGAAGATCCAGAAGAATCCTGCTCTGGTGGAGGTCCACGGATAGGAGGTCGTATCATAGGAGCAGGTGGGGGTATCATAGGAGCGGGCGGGGGTATAGCCCTATGTGGTATAGCTGCAATAGGGGTCTGTCCACTACGAAGGTATCCAGGTGGACGTGAAGGTCCAGCTACAGGTGGGGGTGTAGGTGCCCTGGGTGGAGATATAGGTACAACTCCAGGATGGTGTGGGAGTCCCTCAACCTTCGACTCAGAATGAACCGGGGTACTGGGGCCTGACATACCTGATAGTCTGAAAATCAACATAAACAAACACGTATAAGAATCTGTATCCACTACCAAAATCAACCCTAAATCTATTACGAATTATCCTCAACCTCTCGACGTTCTATCTACCTATCACTCATTTCTAATCCGAATCTTCTACCCAACCTAACAATCTAGGCTTGTTTCATTGACTTAAAACCTGTCGCTCTGATACCAACTTGTGGCGCCCTCCAAACCCGGGTCAGAAGGTTGGGGTCCACAACATAACATAAACCTGTAATTAATATAATATAAGCAGTGACCCTTAACTATCCATGGATCGCAACAGGTTAAAGTATAAAACAAGCCACAACATAACTTTAATTATTACAAACCCAAATCCCAAAATATAACTTAAATCTTTCATAGTATCGTTCTTACAAAGCTTACACGCCACAAGTGTCCAGTTACTCAAACTAGTTATATATATATAGCCAAGTGCTGCTGATAGCTCCCTCTGTCTCTCAGCCTGGAATCCTGGCCTTACCACTAGTCTGAGGGTCGTCATTACCAATCTTCTCAGCCTTCACTGGAAAGAACATGAAGTATCGCAAGAGTGAGCTATAACTAGCTCAGCAAGTATAACAATAACAATTTAAATATGAACTATAAGCTGATGATAACCATTGTTCAATAGGATCAAACCAAGGTATTAATTTTATTCTGGGATATCAGTTAGAATTGGATATTTAAGTTTATTTATAAAAACAAAAGGTTAGGCTGCTGATCAGTCAGACACTAACCCCGAGCAGGCCCCGCCATGCTCTATCACTGGATCCAAGGCACAAATTGGCCTAATGCGACCACTCATCTGGTCTGACCACTCATTTGGTCCAAGTTTAGAAAACTATCCAATTCTATCACAAATCAAGATGATCAACAATATTAATCAATAAAATAGAAACACTAACATCATAAATAAACGTTGAAGCAGAAGCATAATGCTATCCAAAGTATCTCAAATGTAATTGAAAAGAGGAATGAGGAGTAACTTCAGGGTTTATCAAAGAATCAGGTATCGCATAATTGGATGGCAAAGCATACCAAAGTTTGTTGTTTATATGAAGAAAGGTTCTAGGTTCACAAAAGGATCCAAGTATAAATGAATGCTTTTAAGATCAAGAAACTCGGGATTATGGAAAGAAACAAACAACTGTAAGGTATATGTCATAACAGACGTTATTTGGTGTTGATCAACTGGTTAAGGTCTGAAGGATATGCGATTGATAAACTAGTTGAGGTATCGAGGGTATGTCATTGAAATGAAATGAGGTTCTTATGGTAATCATTTAGAAGTTTCAAAAATTGAAGGTTTACAATTGAAATAGGTTTCATAGCAGGTATCAAAGAACCGGGTCAAAGGTTCAAGAATTAATAAAGTAAATAATCCATATTATAATTCAAGGAATCTGGTTGAAGGTTCAAGAATCAATAGGATAAATAATCCATGCTATAATTCAATAGGTCACAGGGCTTAATCAGAAAGCTCACTAAATAATCCCAACAGATACAATATATAATTGAAGGAAAGTCTCAGGGAACTTGCCTTATATAGCTGATCTCAAGTTTTGATTGCACTTGCTCGATATACTACTCTATCACCACTTGCTTTCCCTTTCTACGTCTCGCTTCTTCTGCTAATCACAACAATTATCAATCAATATATGTTCTCATACTACTTTTATTATCACACCTTCGAAACGAGTTTCTATCTACCCTTCGTTTCACCCAAATCCGATTTACGGATTAAAAGATATGTCAAAAACAATCATATAAGGTTCACATCGACACGTAACACATCAATCGGATATCACGTAAAGTAGTTTTCTGGCATTTGATATGGATCTTGAAACATTTTTCGAAATTAAAACGGGTCAAAGAATCATTTTATAAATAAATAATCAATTTTGGATACTCGAAATCAAGTCCGAAATCATTTGAAATTAATTAACGAGCTTCAAACATATTTTAGAATAATCTTTCAAAGCTCGAAACTATTTTTCGGAATTTTAAAATAATTTAAAATAATTTAAAATAATTAAATCTAATTAATAAATCAATTAAAATTAATTAATAAATAATTAAAACAATTAATCAATTAATATTTAAATTAATTGACTAATTATAATAATTAATTATTAATTAAAATTAATTAACTAATTAAATTAGATTTATTTTTGAATTAATAAGTAATTAAAACTAATTTTTGAAATTAAAATAATTAATTTTCGAAATTAAAATTAAATAAATAAAACTTTTAAAAGATTTTAAAAGTTCAGGGTTTAAAAACGCAAGAAACAAAACTGCAGTACAACCAGTGCATCGTTTTCACAACTCCAGGTACTAAACTGCAATTTGGCCGTCGGCCGACTTCCACCTCGCCGGAGACGGCGTTACAGCCCTCCATCGGCCACCAGAATGTGCAGATACACCCTACACATCACCACGAACCTACCCCTGCAAGCAATTTCACCAAACACGGCCAGAATCAACCGTAAAACTCTGGAGAAACCTCTATAGGGGTCATACGGTTAACCTGATGGCGCGTACAGACTCCTCTCTTCATGCTCAATCCAACCATATCAACCAATTTAACACTAGATTCACGGATAAGAAACGCCTAATTCTAATTGAAAACATTCATACGAATTATAAACCCTAGTTTTTGAATTCGAAAATGAAACTCAAAATTAACCATGTTACCGACCTCCAAATCATGCATATGATATACCAAAATGATCACAATTCAATTCTCTACAACATACAATCAGGAAATCATATAAACAACTTAAAAATCAAAAAGCCCTAATTTAAGCTTAATTAATCCGGATTTAAAATCCAGAATCCGAACCTACCTGATGTTTCTGCACTAAAAGTGATGCTGGATTATGATTCTACGCCTTGAGACCTTCGATTCGAGTACTTGAACGTCAAAATCCGAGTCCGATAACGCCTTCAAATCTTCGTTTGAATCCAAGAACACGAAGAACACTCTCTGGATAAACCCGTATTTAACTAATATTATGATTTCCCGAATGAAATAAAGTACGGTTAAGACTATTTATATTTACGAATAATTAATACCCCTCTGGATCATATATGATACGAAAATATGATATTTAATAGCTTTATATTAATAAAGCGGGTCCAATCGGTATCGGTTTTCGAGATAATTATTAAAACGGGGCTTTTTTAATCAATCATTAGTATGCGGGTCCCGTTTGCACGTATTACGATAAAAGAAATAATATGATAATCAAAATATCTGGTTTTCACGTATATCGAGATAACCTGGTAATTAAAATGCCCGAAAAGCTTCGCCGGACCGACTACGGGGAAAACCGTACTCCGCATCGAAAACGTCTAAACATGAAAAGTGTCCGGAACATTCAAATTAGGCTAAAGGTGAATTTTTTCGAAATTTTCGGGAAGAAAAATCGCGGTACCGTTACGGGTTGACGGTTTTCGAAAAATTAAAATAATTAATAATTAAATATAATATACGTAATTAAATCCATAAACCAAGTATAAAATCATACGACAATACATAAATCGATATGAAAATATCTAAACAAACTATATTTTGTACTGAGCGTATAAAAATTGATATTCCTCAAATTTAATCAAAAATACGTAACCAAATTAATAGAACAGGAAACAATTAATTCACAGAAATTCATATAATATTCACATAATATTCACTAATCATCAAAATAATTACACGCATAATCCCAGATGTTACAAGCTTCATCAACCAAGACAACTTTAGCATCTTCACTTGGCATGTACAAATTACAGAAGTCGACTAATAATATCTATATTTGATATAAATAAAAAAGAAAATTTTTTATTCAATAATAATGACTTTGTCTACAAAAACAATAAGCAAATAGTTTTACTAGGAGAGTATGAGATGCATACCAACCAAAAACTGTTGGAAATATTGGATTGAACCATCGGTTTTGAAAATTTAGGATATTGAACCGGTATGCTTTGAAGCACTTTTTCTGCCCGATCTATAACAAGTTTCTTAGAATCCTCGTCTTGATATAGGCTATCAATAAGAGTCTTCCTCCCGCTCGAGCTAAAGTTGTTAAAAACAAGATAAGTTGATACAACTATGCATAATTATTATAGACTATTAACTTAATTGCTCTGAAAATATTACAATATAATATTTTTACCTCACTTCTATTTGATTAACAATATTTTTACCTCACTTCTCCTTGATTTACTAGAAAAATAAGAGAGAGAGAGAGGGGGGGGGGGAGAGAGAGAGAATATCATTCTCTTTCTTATTTATCAATTCATGACCGCTAAACGTCATATTACTTTACTAAACTATTTATATGACTAATATTTTGTGCCAAATTGGTACTAATGACAATTGATAAGACTCTCCATAAGTGATATATTGATTTTCTTCTCCAGGAGCTCGCTCCCTTCTGTAGCAACGGCTAACGATCAAGGCTGGTAAGTCGGTCGTTCCACACAATGGTCCTTATACTGGTAGAAAGTTCAA
Organism: Daucus carota subsp. sativus; assembly: GCF_001625215.2. Taxonomy (NCBI): domain Eukaryota; kingdom Viridiplantae; phylum Streptophyta; class Magnoliopsida; order Apiales; family Apiaceae; genus Daucus; species Daucus carota. Next base: position 2,362,660 of record NC_030384.2, on the reverse strand, counting down.
TTTTGTTCCTCTCAATAACTTATTTAATAATATATATTCTTATTTCAAAATTAATGTAAAATTATAATGACAGTACAATTTGATGAAGTGCCATTAGGAATTTGATAGTGAACATTTTGCCGAAAACTGCAGTCCATTCATACATAATTTTGTTATTTGATTAAACTAAACTAAATAGTAAAGTTGTCTTGTGTTCACTAGAAGGGCAATTAAGTTGTTCAAGGAGAAGTGAGGTAAAAATATTCTATTGTAATTATTGCCCCATATTTGTAATATTCTACAAGCAATTAAGCTAATAGTCTTCAATAATGGTTCAGAGTTCTATCAACTTATCTTGTTTTTGACAAATTTAGCTCGAGCCAGAAGCGAACTCTTATTAATGGCTTATATCAAGACGAGGATTCGAAGAAAGTTATAGATCGGGCAGAAAAAGTGGTTCAAAGCATACCCGTTCAATATCCTAAATTTTCAAAACCAATAGTTCACTCCAATGTTTCCAACAGTTTTTGGTTGGTATGCATCTCATACTCTCCCCTTAAAAGTATTTGTTTATTAGTTTTGTAGACAAAGTCGTTATTATTAAATTAAAAAATTTCTTTTGTATTTATTTCGAATATAGATATTACCAGCCGACTTTGGTAATTTGTGCATGCCGAGTGAAAATGTTAAAGTCGTCTTGGTGGATAAAGTTGGCCAAGAGAGGGACACGACATATCTAGCAAAACACCATGGTCTGAGTGCTGGTTGGAAAAGGTTTGCGACGGAGCATGAGCTCCTGAAAAGAGATGTATTGGTCTTTCAGATGACCGCACCATACATATTCAAGATATTTTTTTTCTCATTTAGATACTTTGTTCCACCCTTACATATGTCAACCGTTACGCATGAGTAAATGCATTATCGAATTATATTAAGGGTGGAACTTCAACATGTACAAACAAAGTATCTAAATGAGAAAAACAATACCTTGAATATGTAATGTGTGATCATATGAAATACCAATATATCTCTTCTCACAAGCTCATGCTCCATTGCAAACCTTTTCCAACGAGCACTCAGACCATGGTGTTTTGCTAGATATGTTGTGTCTCTCTCTTGGCCAGCTTCATCAACCAAGACAACTTTAGCATCTTCACTTGGCATGTACAAATTACAGAAGTCGACTAATAATATCTATATTCGATATAAATACAAATTAAAATTTTTAATTCAATAATAATGACTTTGTCTACAAAACCAATAAGCAAATAGTTTTACTAGGAGAGTATGAGATGCATACCAACCAAAAACTGTTGGAAATATTGGATTGAACCATCGGTTTTGAAAATTTAGGATATTGAACTGGTATGCTTTGAAGAAGTTTTTCTGCCCGATCTATAACAGGTTTCTTAGAATCCTCGTCTTGATATAGGCTATCAATAAGAGTCTTCCTCCCGCTCGAGCTAAAGTTGTCAAAAACAAGATAAGTTGATACAACTATGCATCATTATTATAGACTATTAACTTAATTGCTCTGAAAATATTACAAATAAGGGGCAATGATTACAATACAATATTTTTACCTCACTTCTATTTGATTAACAATATTTTTACCTCACTTCTCCTTGATTTACTAGAAAAATAAGAGAGAGAGAGAGGGAGAGAGAGGGGGAGAGAGAATATCATTCTCTTTCTTATTTATCAATTCAAGACCCCTAAACGTCATATTACTTTACAAAACTATTTATATGACTAATATTTTGTGCCAAATTGGTGCTCATGACAATTGATAAGACTCTCCATAAGTGATATATTCATTTTCTTCTCTAGGAGCTCGCTCGCTTCTGCAGCAACGGCTAACGATCAAGGCTGGTAAGTCGGTCGTTCCACACAATGGTCCTTATACTGGTAGAAAGTTCAATTTTGTTCCTCTCAATAACTTATTTAATAATATATATTCTTATTTCAAAATTAATGTAAAATTATAATGACAGTATAATTTGATGAAGTGGCATTGGGAATTTGATAGTGAACATTTTGCCGAAAACTGCAGTCCATTCATACATAATTTTGTTATTTGATTAAACTAAACTAAATAGTAAAGTTGTCTGTGTTCACTAGAAGGGCAATTAAGTTGTTCAAGGAGAAGTGAGGTAAAAATATTCTATTGTAATTATTGCCCCTTATTTGTAATATTCTACAAGCAATTAAACTAATAGTCTTCAATAATGATTCAGAGTTCTATCAACTTATCTTGTTTTTGACAAATTTAGCTCGAGCCAGAAGCGAACTCTTAGTAATGGCTTATATCAAGACGAGGATTCGAAGAAAGTTATAGATCGGGCAGAAAAAGTGGTTCAAAGCATACCCGTTCAATATCCTAAATTTTCAAAACCAATAGTTCACTCCAATGTTTCCAACAGTTTTTGGTTGGTATGCATCTCATACTCTCCTAGTAAAACTATTTGCTTATTGGTTTTGTAGACAAAGTATCTAAATGAGAAAAACAATACCTTGAATATGTAATGTGTGATCATATGAAATACCAAAATATCTCTTCTCACAAGCTCATGCTCCATTGCAAACATTTTCCAACGAGCACTCAGACCATGGTATTTTGCTAGATATGTTGTGTCTCTCTCTTGGCCAGCTTCATCAACCAAGACAACTTTAGCATCTTCACTTGGCATGTACAAATTACAGAAGCCGACTAATAATATCTATATTCGATATAAATACAAAAGAAAATTTTTAATTCAATAATAATGACTTTGTCTACAAAACCAATAAGCAAATAGTTTTACTAGGAGAGTATGAGATGCATACCAACCAAAAACTGTTGGAAATATTGGATTGAACCATTGGTTTTGAAAATTTAGGATATTGAACGGGTATGCTTTGAAGCACTTTTTCTGCCCGATCTATAACAGATTTCTTAGAATCCTCGTCTTGAATATTTTTGCTCTGAAAATATTACAAATAAGGGACAATGATTATTAAAATACAATATTTTTACCTCACTTCTATTTGATTAAAAATATTTTTACCTCACCTCTCCTTGATTTACTAGAAAAATAAGAGAGAGAGAGAGAGAGAGGGGGGGAGAGAGAGAGAGAGAGAATATCATTCGGTTTCTTATTTACCAATTCATGACCGCTAAACGTCATATTACTTTACAAAACTATTTATATGACTAATATTTTGTGCTAAATTGGTACTCATGACAATTGATAAGACTCTCCATAAGTGATATATTGATTTTCTTCTCCAGGAGCTCGCTCGCTTCTGTAGCAACAGCTAACGATCAAGGCTGGTAAGTGACTTACCGTAAGTCGGTCGTTCCACACAATGGTCCCTATACGGGTAGAAAGTTCAATTTTGTTCCTCTCAATAACTTATTTAATAATATATATTCTTATTCCAATATTAATGTAAAATTATAATGACAGTATAATTTGATGAAGTGCCATTAGAAATTTGATAGTGAACATTTTGCCGAAAACTGCAGTCCATTCATACATAATTTTGTTATTTGATTAAACTAAACTAAATAGTAAAGTTGTCTTGTGTCCACTAGCGCGCAATTTAGTTGTTCAAGGAGAAGTGAGGTAAAAATATTCTATTGTAATTATTGCCCCTTATTTGTAATATTCTAAAAGCAATTAAGCTAATAGTCTTCAATAATGATTCATAGTTCTATCAACTTATCTGGTTTTTGACAAATTTAGCTCGAGCCAGAAGCGAACTCTTATTAATGGCTTATATCAAGATGAGGATTCGAAGAAAGTTATAGATCGGGCAGAAAAAGTGCTTCAAAGCATACCCGTTCAATATCCTAAATTTTCAAAACCAATAATTCACTCCAATGTTTCCAACAGTTTTTGGTTGGTATGCATCTCATACTCTCCCCTTAAAAGTATTTGTTTATTAGTTTTGTTGACAAAGTCATCATTATTAAATTAAAAAATTTCTTTTGTATATTTCGAATATAGATATTACCAGCCGACTTTGGTAATTTGTGCATGCCGAGTGAACATGTTAAAGTCGTCTTGGTGGATGAAGTTGGCCAAGAGAGGGACACGACATATCTAGCAAAACACCATGGTCTGAGTGCTGGTTGGAAAAGGGTTGTGACGGAGCATGAGCTCGTGAAAAGAGATGTATTGGTCTTTCAGATGACCGCACCATACATATTCAAGATATTTTTTTTCTCATTTAGATACTTTGTTCCACCCTTACATATGTCAACCGTTACGCATGAGTAAATGCACGATCGAATTATATTAAGGGTGGAACTTCAACATGTACAAACAAAGTATCTAAATGAGAAAAACAATACCTTGAATATGTAATGTGTGATCATATGAAATACCAATATATCTCCTCTCACAAGCTCATGCTCCCTTGCAAACCTTTTCCAACGAGCACTCAGACCATGGTGTTTTGCTAGATATGTTGTGTCTCTCTCTTGGCCAGCTTCATCAACCAAGACAACTTTAGCATCTTCACTTGGCATGTACAAATTACAGAAGTCGACTAATAATATCTATATTTGATATAAATACAAAAGAAAATTTTTAATTCAATAATAATGACTTTGTCTACAAAATCAATAAGCAAATAGTTTTACTAGCAGAGTATGAGATGCATACCAAAAAAAAACTGTTGGAAATATTGGATTGAACCATCGGTTTTGAAAATTTAGGATATTGAACCGGTATGCTTTGAAGCACTTTTTCTGCCTGATCTATAACAACTTTCTTAGAATCCTCGTCTTGATATAGGCTATCAATAAGAGTCTTTCTCCCGCTCGAGCTAAAGTTGTTAAAAACAAGATAAGTTGATACAACTATGCATCATTATTATAGACTATTAACTTAATTGCTCTGAAAATATTACAATAAGGGGCAATGATTACAATACAATATTTTTACCTCACTTCTATTTGATTAACAATATTTTTACCTCACTTCTCCTTGATTTACTAGAAAAATAAGAGAGATAGAGAGGGGGAGAGAGAGAGAATATCATTCTCTTTCTTATTTATCAATTCATGACCGCTAAACGTCATATTACTTTACAAAACTATTTATATGACTAATATTTTGTGCCAAATTGGTACTCATGACAATTGATAAGACTCTCCATAAGTGATATATTGATTTTCTTCTCCAGGAGCTCGCTCGCTTCTGTAGCAACGGCTAATGTTCAAGGCTGGTAAGTCGGTCGTTCCACACAATGGTCCTTATACTGGTAGAAAGTTCAATTTTGTTCCTCTCAATAACTTATTTAATAATATATATTCTTATTTCAAAATTAATGTAAAATTATAATGACAGTATAATTTGATGAAGTGCCATTAGGAATTTGATAGTGAACATTTTGCCGAAAACTGCAGTCCATTCATACATAATTTTGTTATTTGATTAAACTAAACTAAATAGTAAATTTGCCTTGTGTTCACTAGATGGGCAATTAAGTTGTTCAAGGAGAAGTGAGGTTAAAATATTCTATTGTAATAATTGCCCCTTATTTGTAATATTCTACAAGCAATTAAGCTAATAGTCTTCAATAATGATTCAGAGTTCTATCAACTTATCTTCTTTTTGACAAATTTAGCTCGAGCCAGAAGCGAACTCTTATTAATGGCTTATATCAAGACGAGGATTCGAAGAAAGTTATAGATCGGGCAGAAAAAGTGGTTCAAAGCATACCCGATCAATATCCTAAATTTTCAAAACCAATAGTTCACTCCAATGTTTCCAACAGTTTTTGGTTGGTATGCATCTCATACTCTCCCCTTAAAAGTATTTGTTTATTAGTTTTGTAGACAAAGTCGTCATTATTAAATTAAAAAATTTCTTTTGTATTTATTTCGAATATAGATATTACCAGCCGACTTTGGTAATTTGTGCATGCCGAGTGAAAATGTTAAAGTCGTCTTGGTGGATGAAGTTGGCCAAGAGAGGGACACGACATATCTAGCAAAACACCATGGTCTGAGTGCTGGTTGGAAAAGGTTTGCGACGGAGCATGAGCTCGTGAAAAGAGATGTATTGGTCTTTCAGATGACCGCACCATACATATTCAAGATATTTTTTTCTCATTTAGATACTTTGTTCCACCCTTACATATGTCAACCGTTACGCATGAGTAAATGCACGATCGAATTATATTAAGGGTGGAACTTCAACATGTACAAACAAAGTATCTAAATGAGAAAAACAATACCTTGAATATGTAATGTGTGATCATATGAAATACCAATATATCTCCCCTCACAAGCTCATGCTCCTTTGCAAACCTTTTCCAACGAGCACTCAGACCATGGTGTTTTGCTAGATATGTTGTGTCTCTCTGTTGGCCAGCTTCATCAACCAAGACAGCTTTAGCATCTTCACTTGGCATGTACAAATTACAGAAGTCGACTAATAATATCTATATTCGATATAAATACAAAAGAAATTTTTTAATTCAATAATAATGACTTTGTCTACAAAACCAATAAGCAAATAGTTTTACTAGGAGAGTATGAGATGCATACCAACCAAAAACTGTTGGAAATATTGGATTGAACCATCGGTTTTGAAAATTTAGGATGTTGAACTGGTATGCTTTGAAGCACTTTTTCTGCCCGATCTATAACAGATTTCTTAGAATCCTCGTCTTGATATAGGCTATCAATAAGAGTCTTCCTCCCGCTCGAGCTAAAGTTGTCAAAAACAAGATAAGTTGATACAACTATGCATCATTATTATAGACTATTAACTTAATTGCTCTGAAAATATTACAAATAAGGGGCAATGATTACAATACAATATTTTTACCTCACTTCTATTTGATTAACATTAATTTTTACCTCACTTCTCCTTGATTTACTAGAAAAATAAGAGAGAGAGAGAGGGAGAGAGAATATCATTCTGTTTCTTATTTATCAATTCATGACGGCTAAACGTCATATTACTTTACAAAACTATTTATATGACTAATATTTTGTGCCAAATTGGTACTCATGACAATTGATAAGACTCTCCATAAGTGATATATTGATTTTCTTCTCCAGGAGCTCGCTCGCTTCTGTAGCAACGGCTAATGATGAAGACTGGTAAGTCGGTCGTTCCACACAATGGTCCTTATACTGGTAGAAAGTTCAATTTTGTTCCTCTCAATAACTTATTTAATAATATATATTCTTATTCAAAATTAATGTAAAATTATAATGACAGTATAATTTGATGAAGTGCCATTAGAAATTTGATAGTGAACATTTTGCCGAAAACTGCAGTCCATTCATACATAATTTTGTTATTTGATTAAACTAAACTAAATAGTAAAGTTGTCTTGTGTCCACTAGCGCGCAATTTAGTTGTTCAAGGAGAAGTGAGGTAAAAATATTCTATTGTAATTATTGCCCCTTATTTGTAATATTCTAAAAGCAATTAAGCTAATAGTCTTCAATAATGATTCATAGTTCTATCAACTTATCTGGTTTTTGACAAATTTAGCTCGAGCCAGAAGCGAACTCTTATTAATGGCTTATATCAAGACGAGGATTCGAAGAAAGTTATAGATCGGGCAGAAAAAGTGCTTCAAAGCATACCCGTTCAATATCCTAAATTTTCAAAACCAATAGTTCACTCCAATGTTTCCAACAGTTTTTGGTTGGTATGCATCTCATACTCTCCCCTTAAAAGTATTTGTTTATTAGTTTTGTAGACAAAGTCATCATTATTAAATTAAAAAATTTCTTTTGTATTATTTCGAATATAGATATTACCAGCCGACTTTGGTAATTTGTGCATGCCGAGTGAAAATGTTAAAGTCGTCTTGGTGGATGAAGTTGGCCAAGAGAGGGACACGACATATCTAGCAAAACACCATGGTCTGAGTGCTGGTTGGAAAAGGTTTGTGACGGAGCATGAGCTCGTGAAAAGAGATGTATTGGTCTTTCAGATGACCGCACCATACATATTCAAGATATTTTTTTTCTCATTTAGATACTTTGTTCCACCCTTACATATGTCAACCGTTACGCATGAGTAAATGCACGATCGAATTATATTAAGGGTGGAACTTCAACATGTACAAACAAAGTATCTAAATGAGAAAAACAATACCTTGAATATGTAATGTGTGATCATATGAAATACCAATATATCTCCTCTCACAAGCTCATGCTCCCTTGCAAACCTTTTCCAACGAGCACTCAGACCATGGTGTTTTGCTAGATATGTTGTGTCTCTCTCTTGGCCAGCTTCATCAACCAAGACAACTTTAGCATCTTCACTTGGCATGTACAAATTACAGAAGTCGACTAATAATATCTATATTCGATATAAATACAAAAGAAAATTTTTAATTCAATAATAATGACTTTGTCTACAAAACAATAAGCAAATAGTTTTACTAGGAGAGTATGAGATGCATACCAACAAAAAACTGTTGGAAATATTGGATTGAACCATCGGTTTTGAAAATTTAGGATATTGAACTGGTATGCTTTGAAGCACTTTTTCTGCCCGATCTATAACAAGTTTCTTAGAATCCTCGTCTTGATATAGGCTATCAATAAGAGTCTTCCTCCCGCTCGAGCTAAAGTTGTTAAAAACAAGATAAGTTGATACAACTATGCATCATTATTATAGACTATTAACTTAATTGCTCTGAAAATATTACAAATAAGGGGCAATGATTACAATACAATATTTTTACCTCACTTCTATTTGATTAACAATATTTTTACCTCACTTCTCCTTGATTTACTAGAAAAATAAGAGAGAGAGAGAGGGGGAGAGAGAGAGAATATCATTCTCTTTCTTATTTATCAATTCATGACCGCTAAACGTCATATTACTTTACAAAACTATTTATATGACTAATATTTTGTGCCAAATTGGTACTCATGACAATTGATAAGACTCTCCATAAGTGATATATTGATTTTCTTCTCCAGGAGCTCGCTCGCTTCTGTAGCAACGGCTAATGATCAAGGCTGGTAAGTCGGTCGTTCCACACAATGGTCCTTATACTGGTAGAAAGTTCAATTTTGTTCCTCTCAATAACTTATTTAATAATATATATTCTTATTTCAAAATTAATGTAAAATTATAATGACAGTATAATTTGATGAAGTGCCATTAGGAATTTGATAGTGAACATTTTGCCGAAAACTGCAGTCCATTCATACATAATTTTGTTATTTGATTAAACTAAACTAAATAGTAAAGTTGTCTTGTGTTCACTAGAGGGCAATTAAGTTGTTCAAGGAGAAGTGAGGTAAAATATTCTATTGTAATATTGCCCCTTATTTGTAATATTCTACAAGCAATTAAGCTAATAGTCTTCAATAATGATTCAGAGTTCTATCAACTTATCTTGTTTTTGACAAATTTAGCTCGAGCCAGAAGCGAACTCTTATTAATGGCTTATATCAAGACGAGGATTCGAAGAAAGTTATAGATCGGGCAGAAAAAGTGGTTCAAAGCATACCCGTTCAATATCCTAAATTTTCAAAACCAATAGTTCACTCCAATGTTTCCAACAGTTTTGGTTGGTATGCATCTCATACTCTCCCCTTAAAAGTATTTGTTTATTAGTTTTGTAGACAAAGTCGCCATTATTAAATTAAAAAATTTCTTTTGTATTTATTTCGAATATAGATATTACCAGCCGACTTTGGTAATTTGTGCATGCCGAGTGAAAATGTTAAAGTCGTCTTGGTGGATGAAGTTGGCCAAGAGAGGGACACGACATATCTAGCAAAACACCATGGTCTGAGTGCTGGTTGGAAAAGGTTTGCGACGGAGCATGAGCTCGTGAAAAGAGATGTATTGGTCTTTCAGATGACCGCACCATACATATTCAAGATATTTTTTTCTCATTTAGATACTTTGTTCCACCCTTACATATGTCAACCGTTACGCATGAGTAAATGCACGATCGAATTATATTAAGGGTGGAACTTCAACATGTACAAACAAAGTATCTAAATGAGAAAAACAATACCTTGAATATGTAATGTGTGATCATATGAAATACCAATATATCTCCTCTCACAAGCTCATGCTCCCTTGCAAACCTTTTCCAACGAGCACTCAGACCATGGTGTTTTGCTAGATATGTTGTGTCTCTCTCTTGGCCAGCTTCATCAACCAAGACAGCTTTAGCATCTTCACTTGGCATGTACAAATTACAGAAGTCGACTAATAATATCTATATTCGATATAAATACAAAAGAAATTTTTAATTCAATAATAATGACTTTGTCTACAAAACCAATAAGCAAATAGTTTTACTAGGAGAGTATGAGATGCATACCAACCAAAAACTGTTGGAAATATTGGATTGAACCATCGGTTTTGAAAATTTAGGATATTGAACTGGTATGCTTTGAAGCACTTTTTCTGCCCGATCTATAACAGATTTCTTAGAATCCTCGTCTTGATATAGGCTATCAATAAGAGTCTTCCTCCCGCTCGAGCTAAAGTTGTCAAAAACAAGATAAGTTGATACAACTATGCATCATTATTATAGACTATTAACTTAATTGCTCTGAAAATATTACAAATAAGGGGCAATGATTACAATACAATATTTTTACCTCACTTCTATTTGATTAACATATTTTTACCTCACTTCTCCTTGATTTACTAGAAAAATAAGAGAGAGAGAGGGAGAGAGAATATCATTCTGTTTCTTATTTATCAATTCATGACCGCTAAACGTCATATTACTTTACAAAACTATTTATATGACTAATATTTTGTGCCAAATTGGTACTCATGACAATTGATAAGACTCTCCATAAGTGATATATTGATTTTCTTCTCCAGGAGCTCGCTCGCTTCTGTAGCAACGGCTAATGATCAAGGCTGGTAAGTCGGTCGTTCCACACAATGGTCCTTATACTGGTAGAAAGTTCAATTTTGTTCCTCTCAATAACTTATTTAATAATATATATTCTTATTTCAAAATTAATGTAAAATTATAATGACAGTATAATTTGATGAAGTGCCATTAGGAATTTGATAGTGAACATTTTGCCGAAAACTGCAGTCCATTCATACATAATTTTGTTATTTGATTAAACTAAACTAAATAGTAAAGTTGTCTTGTGTTCACTAGCAGGGCAATTAAGTTGTTCAAGGAGAAGTGAGGTAAAAATATTCTATTGTAATTATTGCCCCTTATTTGTAATATTCTAAAAGCAATTAAGCTAATAGTCTTCAATAATGATTCATAGTTCTATCAACTTATCTTGTTTTTGACAAATTTAGCTCGAGCCAGAAGCGAACTCTTATTAATGGCTTATATCAAGACGAGGATTCGAAGAAAGTTATAGATCGGGCAGAAAAAGTGCTTCAAAGCATACCCGTTCAATATCCTAAATTTTCAAAACCAATAGTTCACTCCAATGTTTCCAACAGTTTTTGGTTGGTATGCATCTCATACTCTCCCCTTAAAAGTATTTGTTTATTAGTTTTGTAGACAAAGTCGTCATTATTAAATTAAAAAATTTCTTTTGTATTTATTTCGAATATAGATATTACCAGCCGACTTTGGTAATTTGTGCATGCCGAGTGAAAATGTTAAAGTCGTCTTGGTGGATGAAGTTGGCCAAGAGAGGGACACGACATATCTAGCAAAACACCATGGTCTGAGTGCTGGTTGGAAAAGGTTTGCGACGGAGCATGAGCTCGTGAAAAGAGATGTATTGGTCTTTCAGATGACCGCACCATACATATTCAAGATATTTTTTTTCTCATTTAGATACTTTGTTCCACCCTTACATATGTCAACCGTTACGCATGAGTAAATGCACGATCGAATTATATTAAGGGTGGAACTTCAACATGTACAAACAAAGTATCTAAATGAGAAAAACAATACCTTGAATATGTAATGTGTGATCATATGAAATACCAATATATCTCCTCTCACAAGCTCATGCTCCCTTGCAAACCTTTTCCAACGAGCACTCAGACCATGGTGTTTTGCTAGATATGTTGTGTCTCTCTCTTGGCCAGCTTCATCAACCAAGACAACTTTAGCATCTTCACTTGGCATGTACAAATTACAGAAGTCGACTAATAATATCTATATTCGATATAAATACAAAAGAAAATTTTTAATTCAATAATAATGACTTTGTCTACAAAACCAATAAGCAAATAGTTTTACTAGGAGAGTATGAGATGCATACCAACCAAAAACTGTTGGAAATATTGGATTGAACCATCGGTTTTGAAAATTTAGGATATTGAACTGGTATGCTTTGAAGCACTTTTTCTGCCCGATCTATAACAGGTTTCTTAGAATCCTCGTCTTGATATAGGCTATCAATAAGAGTCTTCCTCCCGCTCGAGCTAAAGTTGTCAAAAACAAGATAAGTTGATACAACTATGCATCATTATTATAGACTATTAACTTAATTGCTCTGAAAATATTACAAATAAGGGGCAATGATTACAATACAATATTTTTACCTCACTTCTATTTGATTAACAATATTTTTACCTCACTTCTCCTTGATTTACTAGAAAAATAAGAGAGAGAGAGGGAGAGAGAGAGAATATCATTCTCTTTCTTATTTATCAATTCATGACCGCTAAACGTCATATTACTTTACAAAACTATTTATATGACTAATATTTTGTGCCAAATTGGTACTCATGACAATTGATAAGACTCTCCATAAGTGATATATTGATTTTCTTCTCCAGGAGCTCGCTCGCTTCTGTAGCAACGGCTAACGATCAAGGCTGGTAAGTCGGTCGTTCCACACAATGGTCCTTATACTGGTAGAAAGTTCAATTTTGTTCCTCTCAATAACTTATTTAATAATATATATTCTTATTTCAAAATTAATGTAAAATTATAATGACAGTATAATTTGATGAAGTGCCATTAGGAATTTGATAGTGAACATTTTGCCGAAAACTGCAGTTGTCTTGTGTTCACTAGAAGGGCAATTAAGTTGTTCAAGGAGAAGTGAGGTAAAAATATTCTATTGTAATTATTGCCCCTTATTTGTAATATTCTACAAGCAATTAAGCTAATAGTCTTCAATAATGATTCAGAGTTCTATCAACTTATCTTGTTTTTGACAAATTTAGCTCGAGCCAGAAGCGAACTCTTATTAATGGCTTATATCAAGACGAGGATTCGAAGAAAGTTATAGATCGGGCAGAAAAAGTGCTTCAAAGCATACCCGTTCAATATCCTAAATTTTCAAAACCAATAGTTCACTCCAATGTTTCCAACAGTTTTTGGTTGGTATGCATCTCATACTCTCCCCTTAAAAGTATTTGTTTATTAGTTTTGTAGACAAAGTCGTCATTATTAAATTAAAAAATTTCTTTTGTATTTATTTCGAATATAGATATTACCAGCCGACTTTGGTAATTTGTGCATGCCGAGTGAAAATGTTAAAGTCGTCTTGGTGGATGAAGTTGGCCAAGAGAGGGACACGACATATCTAGCAAAACACCATGGTCTGAGTGCTGGTTGGAAAAGGTTTGCGACGGAGCATGAGCTCGTGAAAAGAGATGTATTGGTCTTTCAGATGACCGCACCATACATATTCAAGATATTTTTTTCTCATTTAGATACTTTGTTCCACCCTTACATATGTCAACCGTTACGCATGAGTAAATGCACGATCGAATTATATTAAGGGTGGAACTTCAACATGTACAAACAAAGTATCTAAATGAGAAAAACAATACCTTGAATATGTAATGTGTGATCATATGAAATACCAATATATCTCCTCTCACAAGCTCATGCTCCCTTGCAAACCTTTTCCAACGAGCACTCAGACCATGGTGTTTTGCTAGATATGTTGTGTCTCTCTCTTGGCCAGCTTCATCAACCAAGACAGCTTTAGCATCTTCACTTGGCATGTACAAATTACAGAAGTCGACTAATAATATCTATATTCGATATAAATACAAAAGAAAATTTTTAATTCAATAATAATGACTTTGTCTACAAAACCAATAAGCAAATAGTTTTACTAGGAGAGTATGAGATGCATACCAACCAAAAACTGTTGGAAATATTGGATTGAACCATCGGTTTTGAAAATTTAGGATATTGAACTGGTATGCTTTGAAGCACTTTTTCTGCCCGATCTATAACAGATTTCTTAGAATCCTCGTCTTGATATAGGCTATCAATAAGAGTCTTCCTCCCGCTCGAGCTAAAGTTGTCAAAAACAAGATAAGTTGATACAACTATGCATCATTATTATAGACTATTAACTTAATTGCTCTGAAAATATTACAAATAAGGGGCAATGATTACAATACAATATTTTTACCTCACTTCTATTTGATTAACAATATTTTTACCTCACTTCTCCTTGATTTACTAGAAAAATAAGAGAGAGAGAGAGGGAGAGAGAATATCATTCTGTTTCTTATTTATCAATTCATGACCGCTAAACGTCATATTACTTTACAAAACTATTTATATGACTAATATTTTGTGCCAAATTGGTACTCATGACAATTGATAAGACTCTCCATAAGTGATATATTGATTTTCTTCTCCAGGAGCTCGCTCGCTTCTGTAGCAACGGCTAATGATCAAGGCTGGTAAGTCGGTCGTTCCACACAATGGTCCTTATACTGGTAGAAAGTTCAATTTTGTTCCTCTCAATAACTTATTTAATAATATATATTCTTATTTCAAAATTAATGTAAAATTATAATGACAGTATAATTTGATGAAGTGCCATTAGGAATTTGATAGTGAACATTTTGCCGAAAACTGCAGTCCATTCATACATAATTTTGTTATTTAATTAAACTAAACTAAATAGTAAAGTTGTCTTGTGTTCACTAGCAGGGCAATTAAGTTGTTCAAGGAGAAGTGAGGTAATAATATTCTATTGTAATTATTGCCCCTTATTTGTAATATTCTAAAAGCAATTAAGCTAATAGTCTTCAATAATGATTCATAGTTCTATCAACTTATCTTGTTTTTGACAAATTTAGCTCGAGCCAGAAGCGAACTCTTATTAATGGCTTATATCAAGACGAGGATTCGAAGAAAGTTATAGATCGGGCAGAAAAAGTGCTTCAAAGCATACCCGTTCAATATCCTAAATTTTCAAAACCAATAGTTCACTCCAATGTTTCCAACAATTTTTGGTTGGTATGCATCTCATACTCTCCCCTTAAAAGTATTTGTTTATTAGTTTTGTAGACAAAGTCGCCATTATTAAATTAAAAAATTTCTTTTGTATTTATTTCGAATATAGATATTACCAGCCGACTTTGGTAATTTGTGCATGCCGAGTGAAAATGTTAAAGTCGTCTTGGTGGATGAAGTTGGCCAAGAGAGGGACACGACATATCTAGCAAAACACCATGGTCTGAGTGCTGGTTGGAAAAGGTTTGCGACGGAGCATGAGCTCGTGAAAAGAGATGTATTGGTCTTTCAGATGACCGCACCATACATATTCAAGATATTTTTTTCTCATTTAGATACTTTGTTCCACCCTTACATATGTCAACCGTTACGCATGAGTAAATGCACGATCGAATTATATTAAGGGTGGAACTTCAACATGTACAAACAAAGTATCTAAATGAGAAAAACAATACCTTGAATATGTAATGTGTGATCATATGAAATACCAATATATCTCCTCTCACAAGCTCATGCTCCCTTGCAAACCTTTTCCAACGAGCACTCAGACCATGGTGTTTTGCTAGATATGTTGTGTCTCTCTCTTGGCCAGCTTCATCAACCAAGACAGCTTTAGCATCTTCACTTGGCATGTACAAATTACAGAAGTCGACTAATAATATCTATATTCGATATAAATACAAAAGAAAATTTTTAATTCAATAATAATGACTTTGTCTACAAAACCAATAAGCAAATAGTTTTACTAGGAGAGTATGAGCTGCATACAAACCAAAAACTGTTGGAAATATTGGATTGAACCATCGGTTTTGAAAATTTAGGATACTTGAACTGGTATGCTTTGAAGCACTTTTTCTGCCCGATCTATAACAGATTTCTTAGAATCCTCGTCTTGATATAGGCTATCAATAAGAGTCTTCCTCCGGCTCGAGCTAAAGTTGTCAAAAACAAGATAAGTTGATACAACTATGCATCATTATTATAGACTATTAACTTAATTGCTCTGAAAATATTACAAATAAGAGGCAATGATTACAATACAATATTTTTACCTACTCACTTCGATTGAGTAACAATATTGTTTTACCTCACTTCTCCTTGATGTACGAGAAAATAAGAGAGAGAGAGAGGGGGAGAGAAGTGAATATCATTCTCTTTCTATTTAAATCATTTCTGCCGCTAAACGTCATATTACTTTAAAACTTATTTATATGACTAATATTTTGTGCCAAATTGTACTCATGAAATTGATAAGACGCTCCATAAGTGATAATTGATGTTCTTCTCCAGGAGCTCGCTCCTTCTGTAGCAACGAGAATATCAGAGCTAGGTCATCGTCCGTATCCAACAATGGTCCCTTATAGCTGGTAAAATTCAAATTTTGTTCCTCTCAATAACTTTTAATAATGATATTATTATTATTCAAAATTAATGTAAAATTAAATGACAGTATAATTTGATGAAGTGCCATTAGGAATTTTGATATGGAACATTTTTGTGCCGAAACCTGCAGTCCATTCATACATATTTTGTGTTATTTGAATTAACATAAACTAAATAGTAAATTGTTGCCTCTGGTGTTCACTAAGGCAGGCAATTAAGTTGTTCAGGAGAAGTGAGTTAATAATATTCTATTGTAATATGCACCTTATTGTAATATCCTACAAAGGGACAATTAGCTAATAGTCTTCATAATGATTAGAGTTCTATCAACTTTATCTTTTGCATTTTTGCATTTTTTAGCTCGAGCCAAGCAAGCGAAACTATTATTAATGGTTATATCAAGCGAGTTATGAAGAAAGTAGAGATCGGCAGAAAAAGTGGTTCAAAAGCATACCCGTTAATATCCTTAAATTGTCCAAACCATAGTTCACTCCATGTTTCCAACAATTTTTTGGTTGTAATGTCATTGCCCATACTCGCCCCTAAAAGTATTTGTTTTATTAGTTTTTGGAGACAAAGTCGCCATTAGTTAAATTAAAAAAGTTCTTTTGTATTAATTCGAATATATGATATTACCATTCCAGCCACTTTGTAAAGTTGGTGGCATGCGAGTGAAATGTAAAAGTCGTCTTGGTGGATGAAGTTTGACCCAAGAGAGGGACACGACAGATCTAGCAAAACACCATGGTCTGAGTGCTGGTTGGAAAAGTTTACGGAGGAGATGAGCCGTGAAAAAGAGAATTATTGGTCTTTTCAGATGACCGCACCATACATATTCAAGATTTTTTTCTCATTTAGATACTTTGTTCCACCACTTACATATGTAAAACCGTTAACGCATGAGTAAAATGCAACGATCGAATATATTAAGGGGGAACTTCAACATGTACAAACAAAGTATCTAAATGAGAAAAACAATACCTGAATATGTAATGTGTGATCATATGAATACCAATATCTCCCCTCACAAGCTCAGCTCCCTTGCAAACCTTTTCCAACGAGCACTCAGACCATGGTGTTTTTGCTAGATTGTTTTCTCCTCTGGTGCCAGCTGTTCATCAACCAAGACAGCTTTAGCATCTCACTTGGCATGTACAAATTACAGAAGTCACTAATAATATCTAATTCGATATAAATCAAAAGAAAATTTTTTAATTCAATAATAATGACTTTGTCTACAAAACCAATAAGCAAATAGTTTTACTAGAGAGTTGAGAATGCATACCAACCAAAAACGTTGGAAATATGGATTGGAACCATCGGTTTTGAAAATTTAGGATGTTTGAACTGGTATGCTTTGAAGCCTTTTTCTGCCCGATCTATAACAGATTTCTTAGAATCCTCTCGTTGATATAAGGCGATCAATAAGAGTCTTCCGCCCGCTCCTCGAGCTAAAGTTGTCAAAAACAAGATAAGTTGATACAACATGCATCATTATATGACTATAACTTAATTGCTCCTGAAAATATTACAAATAAGGGGCAATGATTAAATACAATATTTTTAACCTCACTTCTATTTGATTAACAATTTTTTACCTCACGTCTCCTGATTACGAGAAAAGAAGAGAGAGAGAGGGAGAGAGAATATCATTCTGTTTCTTATTTAGCAATTCAGGACGGCTAAACGTCATATTATTTACAAAACTATTATATGACTAATATTTTGTGCCAATTGGTACGCATGAACAGGGATAAGACTCTCCATAAGTGAATATTGATTTTCTGCGTCCAGGACCTCGCTCGCTTCTGTAGCAACGGCTAAATGATGAAGACTGGTAAGTCGGGTCGTTCCACACAAGGTCCTTATACGGCAGAAAGTTCAATTTTGTTCCTCTCATAACTTATTTAAAAATATATATCTTATTCCAATATTAATGTAAAATTATAATGCAGTATAATTGTGATGAAGTGCCATTAGAAATTTGATAGTGAACATTTTGCCGAAAACTGCAGTCCATTCATACTAATTTTTGTTATTTGATGAAACTAACTAAATAGTAAAGTTGTCTTGTGTCACTAGCGCGCAATTTAGTTGTTCAGGAGAAGTAGGTAAAAATATTGATTGTAATTATTGCCCCTTATTGTAATATTCTAAAGCAATTAAGCTAATAGTCTTCAATAATGAGTTTCTAGTTCTACTATCAACTATCTGTTTTGACAAATTTAGCTCGAGCCAGAAGCGAACTCTTATAATGGCTTATATCAAGACGAGGAGTTCGAAGAAGTTAGAGATCGGGCAGAAAAAGTGCTTCAAAGCATACCCGTTGAATATCCGAAATTTTCAAAACCAAAATGTCACTCCAATTTTCCAACAGTTTTGGTTGGTATGCATCTCAGACCCTCCCTTAAAAGTATTTGTTATTTAGTTTGTTGACAAAGTCTCATTATTAATAAAAATTTCTTTTGTAATTGTCGAATAAGATATTACCACCGCCGACTTTGGTAATTTGTGCATGCCGAGTGAACATTTAAAGAGTCGTCTTGGGTGGATGAAGTTGGCCAAGAGAGGGACACGACATATGCTAGCAAAACACCATGGTCTGAGTGCTCTGGTTGGAAAAGGGTTGTGACGGAGCATAGCTCGTGAAAAGAGATGAATTGGTCTTGTCAGATGACCGCACCATACATATTCAAGATATTTTTTTTTTGCTCATTAGATACTTTGTTCCACCCTTACTATGGTCAAACCGTTACGCATGGTAAATGCCGATCGAATATATTAAAGGGTGGAACTTCAACATGTACAACAAAGTATCTAAATGAGAAAAACAATACCTGAATATGTAATGTGTGATCATATGAAATCCAATATATCTCCTCTCACAAGCTCATGCTCCCTTGCAAACCTTGTTCCACGAGCACCACAGACCATGGTGTTTTTGCTAGATATGTTTGTCCTCCTCTTGGCCAGCTTCATCAACCACACAACTTTAGCATCTTTCACTTGGCAGTACAATTACAGAAGTCGACTAATAATATCTATATTTGATATAATACAAAAGAAATTTTTAATTCAAAATAATGACTTTGTCTACAAAACATAAGCAAATAGTTTAACTAGCAGAGTATGAGATGCATACAAAAAAAAACTGTTGGAAATATTGGATGAACATCGGTTTGAAAATTTAGGATATTGAACCGGTATGCTTTGAAGACTTTTTTCTGGCCTGATCTATAACAAATTTCTTAGAATCCTCGTCTTGATATAGGCTATCAATAAGAGTCTTTCCCCCCGCTCGAGCTAAAGTTGTTAAAAACAAGATAAGTTGATACAACTATGCATCATTATTATAGACTATTAACAACTTAATTGCTCTGAAAATATTCCAATAAGGGGCAATGATTACATACAATATTTTTACCACCATCACTCTATTTGATTACAATATTTTTACCTCACTTTCCTTGATTTACTAGAAAAATAAGAGAGAGAGAGAGGGGGAGAGGAGAGAATATCATTCCTCTTTCTTATTTAGCAATTCATGACCGCTAAACGTCATATTAACTTTACAAAAACTATTTATATGACTAATATTTGGTGGCCAAATTGGTACTAGGCATGATAAAGACGCTTCCATAAGTGAGATTTGGATTTTCTCTCCAGGAGCTCGGCTCGCTTCGTAGCAACGGACTAATGTCAGGCTGGGAAGTCGGGCGTAGTCCACACAAGGTCCTATAACGGAGTGAAAAGTTCAATGGTGTTCCTCTCAATAACGTATTTAATAATAGATGCTATTTCAAATAATGTAAAATAATAATGACATATAAGTTGATGAAGTGCCATAGGAAGTTGATAGTGACAGTGTTGCCGAAACTGCAGTCCATTCACTACATTTTTGTTATTGGATTAAACTAAACGAAATAGTAAATTGCTTGTGTTCACTAGATGGGCAAGAAGTGTCAGGAGACGTGAGGTTAAAATATTCGATTGTAATAATTGCCCCCCTTATTGTAAATTCTACAACAGTTAAGCTAATAGGCTTCAATAATGATTCAGAGTTCTACACTTATCTTTTTTTGACAAATTGACTCGAGCCAGAAGCGAACTCTTATAATGGCTTATATCAAGACGAGGATTCGAAGAAAGTTTTAGATCGGGCAGAAAAAGTGTTCAAAAGCATACCCATCAATATCCTAAATTTTCAAAACCAATAGTTCACGTCCAATGTTTTCCAACATTTTTGGTTGGTATGCATCTCATACGCTCCCCTTAAAAAGTATTTGTTATTAGTTTTGTAGACAAAGTCGCCATTATTAAATTAAAAAAGTTGCTTTTGTAGTATTTCGAATATAGATATTACCAGCCGGACATTTGGTAATTTGTGCAGCCGAGTGAAAAGTTAAAGTCGTCTTGGTGGATGAAGTTGCCAAGAGAGGGACACCACATATCTAGCAAAACACCATGGTCTGATGCTGGTTGGAAAGGTTTGCGACGGAGCATGAGCTCGTGAAGAGAAGTATTGGTCTTTCAGATGACCGCACCATACATATTCAAGAATTTTTTTCTCATTTAGATACTTTTTTTCCACCCTTACATAGTCAACAGTTACGCATGAGTAAATGCACGATCGAATTATATTAGGGTGGAACTTCAACATGTACAAACAAAGTATCAAATGAAAAAACAAACCTTGAATATGTAATGGGTGATCTATGAAATACCAATATATCCCCTCACAAGCTCATGCTCCTTTTGAAACTTTTCCAACGAGCACCAGACCATGGGGTTTTTGCTAGATATGTTGTGTCTCTCGTTGGCCAGCTTCATCACCAAACAGCTTGCAGCTCATTGGGCATGTACAAATTACAAAGTCGACTAATAATATCTATATTAATGCTATAGATATGTCTAAAACAAAAGAAGCATCAAGTTTTTGTTTCACTCAAACTTCAGGTAACAGACCATTTTTAGTGTCTACTAAACGAAGAAGTCATTATGTATTCTTTAACATATGTGACGCTTCTGTCAAAATTAGGGGGCTATAACCCACTACCAAAAGACGGCGTATTATGTGAATATACATTTAGGACTATTGAAAGCGCTTGACCGCGGGCATGGTTCTACGTGATGAGATAAAATAATTAAGGATGTGAAAGGGTTAGGCCATGGCACGTCGCCGTGAGTGACGAGAAAAAGACTTGAAGCACGGTGTCGCTTGCCCGAAGAGAAGAGAGAGGGAGATGAGCTCGCTGCTACAACAATACAACAACGAGGAGTCCCTCTTTCTTAGAATCCTCGTCTTATACGGCTATCACTAAGAGTCCTCCTCCCTCGAGCCTAAGTTGAAAACAAGATAAGTGATGTCAATAATGGATCAATTTAATAGACTATTAAACTAATTGCGCTGAAAAGATTACAAAAAGGGCAATGGATACAATAAAAATATTTTTACCTCACTTCTTTTTGTAAACATTTATTTGTTTAACCTCACCTCCTTTATGTACTAGAAAAAACGAAGGAGAGAGAGAGGAGAGAGAGAGCAGATCATTCTCTTTCTTATTTACAATTCATGGACGGCTAAACGTTCATTTACTTTAAAAAACTATTATATGGACTGAATGTTTGTGCCAAATTGGGTACCTGACAATTGATAAGACTCCTCCATAAGTGATATATTGATTTTCTTTTCGTCCAGAGCTCGCTCGCATTCTGTAGCAACAGGCTATGATGACTGAGTTCAGTCGGTCGTTCCACACAATGGTCCTTATACTGTTAGAAAGTTCAATTTTGTTCCTCTCAAAACTTATTTAATATAATATTTGAAATGTCAAACATTAAATGTAAAATATAAGACAGTATAATTGATGAAGTGCCATTAGGAATTTGATAGTGAACATTTTGCCGAAAACTGCAGTCCATTCATACATAATTTTGTTATTTAATTAAACTAAATACTAAATAGAAGTTGTTTGTGTTCACTAGCAGGGCAATTAAGTTGTTCAAAGAATGAAGGGTAAAATATTCTATTGTAATTATTGCCCCTTATTTGTAATATTCTAAAAGCAATTAAGCTAATAGTCTTCATAATGAGTCATAGTTTTATCAACTTATCTTGTTTTTGACAAATTGAGCTCGAGCCAAAGCGAACCTCTTATTAAGGCTTAATCAACAGACGAGGATCGAGAAAGTTATAGATCGGGCAGAAAAAGTGCTTCAAAGCATACCCGTTCAATATCGCTAAATTTTCCAAAACCATGTTACTAGCACTCCAATGTTTCCAACAGTTTTGGTTGTATTGCAGCTCATACTCTCGCCCCTTAAAAGTATTGTTTATTAGTTTTGTAGACAAAGGTCACCATTAGTAAATTAAAAATTTCTTTTGTATTTATTTCATATAAGATATTACCAGCCGACTTTGGTATTTGCATCCGAGTGAAAATGTTAAAGTCGTCTTGGTGGATGAAGTTGGCCAAGAGAGGGACCGACATATATAGCAAAACACCATGGTCTGAGTGCTGTTGGGAAAGGTTGCGACGGAGCAATGAGCTCTGAAAAGAGATGTATTGGTCTTTTCAGATGACCGCAACCATACATATTCAAGAATTTTTTTCTCATTTAGATACTTTGTTCCACCCTGTACATATGTCACCGTTAATGAGTAAATGCAGATGAATGATATTAAGGGTGGAACTTCAACATGTACAAACAAAGTATCTAAATGGAGAAAAACAATACTTGAATATGTATGTGTGAATCTATAAAACCACTAATTTCCTCTCACAGCTCATGCTTCCGTGCAAACCTTTCCAACGAGCACTCAGACCATGGTGTTTTGCTAGATAGGTTGTGTTCTCTCTCTGGCCACTTCATCAACCAAGACCTTAGCATCTTCACTGCATGTACAACTTACAAAGTCGGACTAATAATACTATATTCGATTAAATACAAAAGAAATTTTTATTCAATAATAACTGCTTGTCCTACAAAACAATACGAAAAATATTTTACTAGGAGAGTATGAGTGCATAACAACCAAAAACGTTTGGAAATATTGGATTGAACCATCGTTTTGAAAATTTAGGATATTGAACTGGTATGCTTTGAAGCACTTTCTGCCCGATCTATAACAGATTTCTTAGAATCCCGTCTGTATAATGGCATCAATAAGAGTCTTGCCTCCCGGCTCGAGCTAAAGAGTTGTCAAAAAAAGATAAGTTTGATACAACTATGGCATCATTAATAGACTATTAACTTAATTGCTCTGAAAATATTACAAATAAGAGGAAATGATTACAATACAATATTTTACCTCACTTCTAGTTGATTAAAAATAGTTTTTACCTACCACTTCTCCTGATTTACTAGAAAA